>NC_090402.1:20691568-20991568 GCF_036365525.1 Heterodontus francisci
GCCGCCGCCACCGGTAAAATGTGGTGGGGCCTTCCTGGCATCGGGCGTTATGGTGGGCCTCTCCTGGAAGAATTTTCCTGGACCCACCCACCCCCCCCTCTCACCGCCATGAACCCCGACGTTGGAGTGCTTGTAAAATTCAGCCCGATATGTGAAAGAAAGGACTCAATGAGAGGGGAAAAAGCAGAAATAAATTATATAACACAGTGATTATACTAAAAAGGGCAGCGCAGTGGTTAGCACCGCAGCCTCACAGCTCCAGCGACCTGGGTTGAATTCTGGGTACTGCCTGTGCCGAGTTTGCAAGTTCTCCCTGTGACTGCATGGGTTTTCGCCGGGTGCTCCGGTTTCCTCCCACAGCCAAAGACTTACAGGTTGATAGGTAAATTGGCCATTATAAATTGCCCCTAGTATAGGTAGGTGGTAGAAGAATTGTGGGGATGTGGTAGGAATATGGGATTAATGTAGGATTAGTATAAATGGGTGGTTGATGGTCGGCACAGACTTGGTGGGCCAAAGGGCCTGTTTCAGTGCTGTATCTCTAAATAAAAAAAAAAGCATAATTATGATTCACTTTTAGAAATAACAACAATACCCATCAATAGGGTTTCTCTTAACAAATGGAAAGTTGTATGATCTATCCGCATACATTTTGCAAAATCATGCATGAGTGTAAACTGCATTCTCGTCTTACAAAAGCTTCTACTATGATACTGCTATGATATCTACACTAAGCCTTCGGTTAGAGGTAGAAAGTGAGATGAGTACTAAAACTATATCAGATGATTGCTGAAACAATCATTTCCATCTGTTTCTGTTATTGGTGCAATTAAGTGTTGTTTTTAGTTTTAAATCAGAGTTGTTCACATTAAAAAATTGGGGACATTGAATATCACGGAGAATCCCACTGAAAAAAAAAGAACTTTAAACCAGTTATATATATGTCAACAGAAGTCATTTTATCACTCAATGATACCAAACCATATGTCAATGTGGTAACCCAGAGTCAAACACACCTTCTGCTCAACCAATTAATCTTTAAGTAAGGATCTTCACTGTAACTTCTTCCACCCCATCCAAAGCTGGATCATACTTATGTAGGAATGCTATATTATGAACACTACTTTCCATTTTCAAAACACTTTCCCCAATTATTTATTTCTAAAATGCAGATTTTACTCTCACATTTTGTATGCATTTTTCTTGGACAACATGACAACCCATAGTTCAATGAAAATGCTGGCAGAGATCCAATCCTGCTCAAGTCAAAAAATTGTTCAACTGTCATTTTCCTGCAGTTACTTTCCACTCAGGATCATTTCTACAAATTATTCAAAATTCTATGCAAAAATTATACTTGCTCTCCCATGGACTATTGGGAAAATATGCCAGTAAAGAATCACTCCCGGTTTGGGGTTGGGGGGGATGGTGCGGAGAGAGGAGGTGGAAATCTGATTGCATTGCTTACCCTGGAGTTAAACTGTAGGTTTGAATTTTGAGGTGAAATAATATATTTATTTTGAAGATACTTTGCATTTCAATTTTATAGAGTTTTAACTATCCAGATGCTCACACACTTGAGAACATGCCGGGAGTTGCAGTTTGGTACAGCTTTAATGCAGGGTTGAAGTTTTTGATTAGTTGGCTGACAGCTTCAATATTATATGTTTCTGTTTTGGTATTCACAACATTTTTATTTTTCAATTTCAAAATGCTAAAGATGGAAATTCCCATTTATGGGATTGATCCATGTCGAATATTATTAATATGAATTCACCATTCCTAGTCCTTGATCTTAGTCAGTCAATTATTAATATTGGTTCGATGGCCCACAAAAAGACAACAGTCAGCCAGAAATAGTTTACTCTGTGTCCTTCGACAAACTGAAAGCAAAAGAATTTAAAATTAAACACATCTGCCCCTCCCCTTTTGGCTTTCAGAAGAGACTGTTTCCTCCATGACATCCTGGTCCACGCTTTCTCACTCCCAACACCTGCTCCCCTTTCCATGCAAGTGCAGGAGTTGCAACACCTGCCCTTTTACCTCCTCCTTTCCCACTGTCCGGGACCCCAAACACTCTTTACGGGTGAAAAGTGACTTACTTGTACTTTTTCCAACATATTATACTGTATTCGATGCTTATGATGGAGTCTCCTCGACACTGGGGAGACAAAATGCAGATTGGGTGATCACTTTACTGAACATTATCATTCAGTTTGTTTGCCAGACCCAGCGCTTCTGACCACTTGCCACTTTAACTCTCCATCCCACTCCAGTCTGACGTCTGTTGTTGGCCCCTACACTGTTCGAATGAAGCTGAACGGCATGTCAAGGAACAGCACCTCATCTATCTAAAAAGCACTTTAACAGCCTTAACATTGCATATAATTTGGACAGCGGGTGCTGGTAAAGGGGAATGGCTGCACCAGAGTCACTGGGAGTGGAGAGTTTGAGCTGGCGCTTGTTGTAAGGATCTGCTATCGGTACCTGGCTGATGGAATGGCTCACACTCCTGGTGTATTTATTCTGCCATATTCTTGGGCCAAAGCTACAAAATTTTGCCAAATTTTTAATACTTCCATACCCCTCTGTTAATCAGCTGTGACTATTTAAACCTCCTCTGCACCCATCTTTTGTTTCTCTACTTGTTCCATCATCTCCTCCTTTTGCCTTGCACTATTATCCCTTTTGCCATTTAATAACTTCTGCCCTCAAACCTATCATAGATCTTCCCCTTTGTTCCTTCCCTATGCCCCCACCCTCACCCCTCATTTTTCACTGGCTCTGCACTTGAAAGTAACAGACCTTTTTTTATATATTCGTTCAGGGGATGTGGGTGTCGCTGGCTAGACCAGCATTTATTGCCCATCCCTAATTGCCCTCGAGAAGGTGGTAGTGAGCTTCCTTCTTGAACCGCTGCAGTCCTTGGGGTGTTGGTACACCAACTGTGCTGTTAGGAAGGGAGTTCCAGGATTTTGACCCAGCGACAGTGAAGGAACAGTGATATAGTTCCAAGTCAGGAATGATGTGTGGCTTGGAGGGGAATTTGTAGGTGATGTTCCCATGCATCTGCTGCCCTTGTTCGTCTAGGTAGTAGAGGTCACCAGTTTGGAAGGTACTGTCAAACGAGCCTTGGTGAGTTGCTGCAGTGCATCTTATTGATGGTACACATTGCTGCCACTGTGCGTCAGTGGTGAAGGGAGTGAATGTTGAAGGTGGTGCTTGGGGTGACAATCGAGCAGCTGCTTTGTCTTCAATGGTGTTCAGCTTCCTGTGTTGTTGGAGCTGCACCCATCCAGGCAAGTGGAGAGTATTACATCACACTCCTGACTTGTGCCTTGCAGATGGTGGACAAGCTTTGGGGAGTCAGGGGGCGAGTTACTCGCTGCAGAATTCCCAGGCTCTGACCTGCTCTTGAAGCTACAGCATTTATGTGGCTACTCCAGTTCAGTTTCTGGTCAATGGTAACCCCAGAATGTTGATAGTGGGGGATTCAGCGATGGTAATGCCATTGAACGTCAAGGGAAGATGGTTAGATTCTCTCTTGTTTGAGATGCTCATTGCCTAGCACTTGTGAGGCGCAAATGTTACTTGCCACTTATCAGCCCAAGCCTGGATATTGTCCAGGTCTTGCTGCATCTGGACACAGGCTGCTTCAGTATCTGAGGAGTTGCGAATGGTACTGAACACTGTGCAATCATCAGCAAGTGTCCCCACTTCTCATTTTATGATGGAGGGTAGGTCATTGATGAAACAGCTGAAGATGGTTGGGCCTAGGACACTACCCTGAGGATCTCCTGCAGTGATGTCCTGGTACTGAGATGATTGACCTTCAACAACTACAACCATCTTCCTTTGTGCTAGGCATGACTCCAACCAGCAGAGAGATTTCCCCCTAATTCCCATTGACTCCATTTTTTCTAGGGCTCTTTGATGCCATACTTGGTCAAATGCTGCCTTGGTGTCAAGGTCAGTCACTCTCACCTTACCTCTGGAGTTCAGCTCTTTTGTCCATATTTGGACCACGGCCGAAATCAGGTCAGGAGCTAAATGTTCCTGGTGGAACCCAAACTGAGCATCAGTGAGTAGGTTATTGCTAAGCAAGTGCCACTTGATAGCACTGTTGACGACCTCTTCCATCACTTTGCTGATGATCGGGTGTAGACTGATAGGGCAGTAAGCGGCCGGGTTGGATTTGTCCTGCTTTTTGTGCACAGGACATACCTGGGCAATTTTCCACATATATGGGTAGATGCCAGTATTGTAGCTGTACCAGAACAGCTTGGCTAGGGGCGAGGCTAGTTCTGGAGCACGTCTTCAGTGCTATTGCCAGAATGTTGTCGGGGCCCATAGCCTTTGCAGTATCCAATGCCTTCAGCCATTTCTTGATATCACATGGAGTGAATTGGATTGGCTGAAGACTGGCATCTGTGATGCTGGGGACCTCAGGAGGAGGCCGAGATAGACCATCCACTCATCATTTCTGGCTGAAGATGGATGCAAATGTTTCAGTCTTGTCTTTTGCACTGATGTGCTGGACTTCCCCATTGTTGAGGATGAGGATGTTTGTGGAACCTCCTCCTCCTCCTGTCAGTTGTTTAATTGCCCACCACTATTCACTACTGGATGTGGCAGGAATGCAGAGCTTAGATCTGATCTGTTGGTTGTGTGATCGCTTCGCCCTATCACATGCGGCTTTCGTTGTTTGTCAAGCAAGTAGTCCTGTGTTGTAGCTTCATCAGGCTGACGCCTCATTTTGAGGTATGCCTGGTGCTGCTCCTGGCTCCTGCTCGCCTGCACTCTTCATTGAACCAGGGTTGGGCCCCCCGACTTGATGGTAATGGTAGAGTGGGGGATATGCCAGGCCATAAGGTTACGGATTGTGGTTGAAAACAGCTTTGCTGCTGCTGACAGCCCACAGCGCCTCATGGATGCCAGTTTTGAGTTGCTAGATCTGTTCAAAATCGCTCCCATTTAGCTCTGTAGTAGTGCCACACAACACGATGGTGGGTATCTCAGTGTGAAGATGGGACTTCGTCTCCACAAGGACTGTGCAGTGGTCACTCCTACCAATACTGTCATGGACAGATGCATCTGCAACAGGTAAATTGGTGCTGTACCACCTATCCTTCGTGGGAAAGTTTCTGCGGGAAAACACCTTTGACCACCAATTCATCAGGCAGTGGTCTGTATGGAATGTCCTCAAAGCTCTAGGGGAAAAGGAGATGGTGGATCCAGTCGGATGGTTCCCCGAGCAGACTGCCAAAGAATGCCTCATCACCAGAACTTTCAAACAAGCACCAAGACGTTGCTTGGTTGGTGGTGAAAAGGGCCCTCCCAGTCAGATCCTTCCTGCACGCCCGGAATCTCGCCCTCTCCACGCACTGCCCTCGAGGTGGTTGCGGTGGGGAAGAGACAGTTGCCCATCTCCTTCTGGAATGTGTCTTTGCAAAGCAGGTGTGGAAAGAGATGCGGTGGTTTTTGTCGAGGTTCATCCCAACCAGCTCTGTAACACAGGAGTCTGTGCTCTATGGGCTGTTCCCAGGGACGCACACTGAGATAAACATCAACTGCTGCTGGAGGGCTATCAATTCGGTGAAAGACGCTCTTTGGTCTGCCCAAAACTTGCTGGTCTTCCAGCGCAAAGAGTTGCCCATGACTGAGTGTTGCACACTGGCACGTTCCAAGGTCCAGGACTACATGCTGAGGGACACACTAAAGCTGGGGGCAGCTGCTTCAAAGGCTGAATGGGGAAAAACCTCTGTGTAAGGTCCCCCCACCAGTGAACTGAGGGGCTGGACCCATGGGAAACCCCTTGGGCTGTATACACCAAATATGGGTTTGCTGTAAAATGTACATGGCATGTAAAATGGAATGGAAGGGTTGTGAGGCAACTCACTCCTGTATCGAAGAAAACTGATTTCCTTTGCACTTTTGGAATGTCAACTTGGTGCTGTTTTGAACTGTTTTGTAATGCATTTTTACAGATTTTTATGAATAAAGTATATTTTTGGGAAAAAAAAAGTAAATTGGTGTGGACGAGGCCAAGTAGGTTTTTCCCTGTTGTTGGTTCTGTCACCATGCCACAGACCCAGTCTAGCAGCTATGTCCTTTAGGACTTAGCCAGCTCAGTCAGTCGTGGTTCTACTGAGCCACTCTTGGTGATGGACACTGAAGTCCCCCATCCAGAGTACGTTTTGTGCCCTTGCTACCCTCAGTGCTTCTTCCAATTGGTGTTCAACATGGAGAAGTACTGATTCATCAGCCGAAGGGGGGTGGGGGGGACAGTAGGTAGTATTCAGCAGCAGGTTTCCTTGCCCATGTTTGACCTGCTGCCATGAGACTTCATGGGGTCCGGAGTCAATATTGAGGACTCCCAGAGCAACTCCATTCTGACTGTAGACCACTGTGCCGCCACCTCTGGTGGGTCCGTCCTGCCGGTGAGTCAGGACATATCCAGGGATGGTGATGGTGGTGTCTGGGACATTGTCTGCAAGGTATGATTCCGTGAGTATGACTATGTCAGGTTGTTGCTAGACCAATTTTGGCACAAGTTGTTAGTAAGTAGGACATCGCAGGGAAAACAGGGCTGGGTTTGCCATTGTCGTTTCCAGTGCCTAGGTCAATGCCAGGTGGTTCATCCGGTTCATTCCTTTTCTTGGACGTTGTAGTAGTTTGATACAACTGAGTGGCTTCCTAGGCCATTTCAGAGGACATTTTAAGAGTCAACTACATTGCTGTGGGTCTGGAGTCACATGTAGGCGAGACCAGGTAAGGACGGCAGATTTCCTTCCCTAAAGGACACGAGTGAACCAGATGGTTTTTATAACAGTCGACAATGGTTTTATGATCACCTCTAGACTAGCTTTTTTTTTTTGAATTCCAGATTTATTAAGTGAATTTAAATTCCACCATCTGCCGTGGTGTGATTCGGACCCATGTCCCCAGAGCATTAGCCTGGGGCTCTGGGTTACTAGTCTAGTCTAATGACATTAACACTACGCCACCGCCTCCCCTGAAACATTAACTCTGTTTCTCTCTCGAATATGCCGCCTAACTTGCTGAGTGTTTCCAGCATTTTCTGTGTTTTAATTTAAAATGAACATTTGTCATTCATCTAGCTGCCATTAATTTCATCATCAGACATTAACTGACCCAAAGAAGAATCACTCATATCAGATAATTGCTCACTAGTAATCAATGCTTTAACACTCATGAATGGTCTCTGACCTAACTGAAATTTCAGCAGCTCCTAGTTTTGCGTCATTTGGACAGCTCAGTCAAGTGTCAGTTCTGGTTCAATTTTCTATGACTGTGATAGATCTTTATCAGCAATCCCATTTAGAATTCAGTTCTAAATGTGTTCATTTTTGTGTCATTCAAATTCACAGCACTTAACAAGCTCTTGAAATTTCAAAAAATTATGTTTTTCGAAAAAGTTAGTGGAAGAGTACCTTTTTGTAACTCAATCAATCTAAAATTCTCCATATCGGAGAATGCTCTAAGTACTCAGTTGCACTTAAGAGTAGAAGAAAAATCCAATTGTCTGACAAGCAATCAATATCTAATGACTAGCTGCTATCGCTGCCAGGATCTTTTCCATTTCATTAATACTAGGCAGACCAGTGTTCCTCTGAACTTTCCTCTTGTACCTTTTAAGCTCCAAATAAGCTGTCCTTTCTGCTCACCCTTGGTCCTAAATGCTCATCCTCTACCCTACATCTGCACTGTATTTAATTCAAACTCATTCTTTTCCAGGAACTCAAACTAGAGTTACCTTTATTAGTGCCTAAACTATGAGCTTTGTCTGTCCATCTTGGTCTCTGAATGATAACAAACCCTTTCCAATAGCTCTAACATAAATGATATAATCTTCTGATTGTACATCGCCTTTTGTCATTTTAATTTGACCAATTTCCCCATGTCCACCAAAAGACAATCCTTGTGAATTACTATTCCCTACAGATATGGATTAGAGCACTGTAAACTGCTACATGTCAAAAGTGATAATAATAATGCAAAATAATGTTTCACTGTTGAAAAGAGAAGTGTACTGTCGCATTTAATGGCAAATCAATCCAAATAACTTTGTGCTTGAGATGGCACATGGTATCATGGCAAGTTATTCTGTGAAGCTGAGTAATAGTTTTGGTAAAGGAAACTGCATGTAACTCATCAAATGTTAAAAATAAATACACAGCCAGCATTGGGCTCTCTATGTTCATCAAGCTGTACTTTGAGTTTTACATTGTGATGAACAGTGAGTACAGTACATTTCTACCCTAGTGTATTACAGAAGATTCTAAATACACCTCGATGCCTCATTAGGTACTACACCATCTCCAATCATTCCAGGGCAAGGAGTCAAAGCTCTGGAAAAATTCTACACAAATGCACTGGAACTCTTTTACATCAGCTCAGAACTGAATGCACAAATGGCTCAACACTATTGGATTTTCAACATTAAAACTGGACAATTTCAGCAAACCATATATTACATAGTTAATTTTTCTGAAATTAGCATCCAAGCAATTTGCTTTGATACATAATGGGCAAGAATCTACCAAGTTAAAACTGGAGTACAATTCATTGTTCATCATATGAAGACTGTATTGTCTGCTGATCGCAACTATGATCAAATGTTTCCTTACATTGTTACAAGCGAGGCAGGAGGAGTGCGCAATTTATCCTAGTTCCACTTCTCCACAGGTCACAACATATACTTAAAGTTTTTCCCACTTACCAATACAGTCAATCATAGATTCTATTTTTATCCCTGAATAAAACGCACCAATCAGGTTTCTTAAACTAATAATTTTGTTGTTTATTAATTATAAAACAAATCTTAACCAGTAATGAAACAAAGCATAAATACACAGATTGAAATATAAAAGGTCCCTTTTTAACCTTAGCCCCTCACACACAGGTTAACTGAAAAAATAAAGAGATTTACTCTTTAGAGATCTAGTACAAAAAAATGGCCAAAATATTTGCTAATTCTTGAAGAAAAAAAAAATGAAAAGATGTTAGAAGTCCTTTTTGGTTTGGCGTCCCAAATACGTATGGATGACTATCACTCGGATCTTCCTAGAACAGTTCTTGTCAGGCAACGTTGAAGATCAGTTTGAGCAGGTTCTCCACAGAAATTGCAATAACAGGGATTTCAAGTAGTTTCTTACTCTTGCTTCTCAGCTTCTCAAGAGATGGAACACTAGCAGGCTTTTCCAAAGAGATGGAACAGACTGAGCTGGTGTTTTTCTCCCTTGGCAAGTTTTCTCCAAGTCAAGCCTCCTGACCCCCATAAATCATGACCTGTCACTTCTCTGTAAACATCTTCCTCAAGTCAAAAACAATCCCTGCTTGGTAATTATTTGAAGACAGGTGCCTTCCAGTAACTGTTTACAGTTCAGACCTCTCAGTGACCCCTGTAAAAAAAAAAAAATCCATGGACTCCTTTTCAGTTTTAAAACACAAATCTTCAAAATTTAACAAAAAAAATGGAAGCACTCATAACAATGTCAACAATATGGAGGCAAAATAGTGAGGTAACCCTGACACTTTATAAATCATTGGTGCAACTACATTGAGGGTACTGTGTGCAGTTCTAGTTCCCATAGTACAGAAATATACATAAGAGAATGTTCCAGGCTTTAGAAGCTTCAGGCGGGATAGAGGGGGATGTAAAAGGGGTGGTGGAGTTGCATTACTGGTTAAGGAGAATATCACAGCTGTACTGCGGGAGGACACCTCAGAGAGGTCATGCAGCGAGGCAATATGGGTGGAGCTCAGGAATAGGAAGGGTGCAGTCACGATGTTGGGGGTTTACTACAGGCCTCCCAACAGCCAGTGGGAGGTAGAGGATCAGATATGTAGACAGATTTTGGAAAGATGTAAAGGTAACAGGGTTGCAGTGGTGGGTGATTTTAACTTCCCCAATATTGACTGGGACTCACTTAGTGCTAGGGGCTTGGATGGGGCAGAATTTGTGAGGAGCATCCAGGAGGGCTTCTTGAAACAGTATGCAGATAGTCCAACTAGGGATGGGGCCATTCTGGACCTGGTATTGGGGAATGAGCCCGGCCAGGTGGTCGAAGTTTCAGTGGGGGAGCATTTCGGGAGCAGTGACCATAATTCCATAAGTTTTAAGGTACTTGTGGATAAGGATAAGAGTAGTCCTCGGGTGAAGGTGCTAAATTGGGGGAAGGCTAATTATAACAATATTAGGCAGGAACTGAAGAATTTAGATTGGGGGCGGCTGTTTGAGGGTAAATCAACATCTGACATGTGGGAGTCTTTCAAACGTCAGCTGATTAGAATCCAGGACCAGCATGTCCCTGTGAGGAAGAAAGACAAGTTTGGCAAGTTTCGGGAAGCTTGGATAACACGGGATATTGTGAGCCTAGTCAAAACGAAAAAGGAAGCATTTGTAAGGGCTGGAAGGCTAGGAACAGATGAAGCACTTGAGGAATATAAAGACAGTAGGAAGGAACTTAAGCAAGGAGTTAGGAGGGCTAAAAGGGGTCATGAAAAGTCATTGGCAAACAGGATTAAGGAAAATCCCAAGGCTTTTTATACATATATAAAGAGCAAGAGGGTAACCAGGGAAAGGGTTGGTCCACTCAAGGACAGAGATGGGAATCTGCGTGGAGCCAGAGGAAATGGGTGAGGTGCTAAATGAGTACTTTGCATCAGTATTCAGCAAGGAGAAGGACAGTGGATGATGAGCCTAGGGAAGGGAGTGCAGATAGTCTCAGTCATCTCATTATCAAAAAGGAGGAGATGTTGGGTGTCTTGCAAAGCATTAAGGTAGGTAAGTCCCCAGGGCCTGATGGGATCTACCCTAGAATACTGAGGGAGGCAAGGGAAGAAATTGCTGGGGCCTTGACAGAAATCTTTGCATCCTCATTGGCTACAGGTGAGGTCCCAGAGGACTGGAGAATAGCCAATGTTGTTCCTTTGTTTAAGAAGGATGGTAAGGATAATCCAGGAAATTATAGGCCGGTGAGCCTTATGTCAGTGGTAGGGAAACTATTAGAGAGGATTCTTCGGGACAGGATTTACTCCCATTTGGAAACAAACGAACTTATTAGCGAGAGACAGCATGGTTTTGTGAAGGGGAAGTTGTGTCTTACTAATTTGATTGAGTTTTTTGAGGAAATGACAAAGATGATTGATGAGGGAAGAGCGGTGGATGTTGTCTATATGGACTTTAGTAAAGCCTTTGACAAGGTCCCGCATGACAGAGTGGTGCAAAAGGTGCACACGGGACCAGAGGTGAGCTGGCAAGATGGATACAGAACTGGCTCAGTCACAGAAGACAGAGGGTAACAGTGGATGGGTGTTTTTCTGAATGGAGGGATGTGACTAGTGGTGTTCCGCAGGGATCAGTGCTGTGACCTTTGCCGTTTGTAGTATATATAAATGATTTGGAGGAAAATGTAGCTGGTCTGATTAGTAAGTTTGCGGACGACACAAAGGTTGGTGGAGTTGCGGATAATGATGAGGATTGTCAGAGGATACAGCAGGATATAGATCGGTTGGAGACTTGGGCGGAGAAATGGCAGATGGAGTTTAATCCAGACAAATGTGAGGTAATGCATTTTGGAAGGTCTAATGCAGGTGGGAGGTATACAGTAAATGGCAGAACCGTTAGGAGTATTGACAGGCAGAGAGATCTGGGCGTACAGGTCCACAGGTCACTGAAAGTGGCAACGCAGGTGGATAAGGTAGTCAAGAAGGCATACGGCATGCTTGCCTTCATTGGTCGGGGCATAGAGTATAAAAATTGGCAAGTCATGTTGCAGCTGTACAGAACCTTAGTTAGGCCACACTTAGAATATTGCGTGCAATTCTGGTCGCCACACTACCAGAAGGACGTGGAGGCTTTGGAGAGGGTACAGAGGAGGTTTACCAGGATGTTGCCTGGCCTGGAGGGCATTAGCTATGAGGAGAAGTTGGAAAAACTCGGATTGTTTTCACTGGAATGACGGAGGTGGAGGGGCGACATGATAGAGGTTTACAAAGTTATGAGCGACATGGACAGAGTGGATAGTCAGAAGCTTTTTCCCAGAGTGGAAGAGTCAGTTACTAGGGGACATAGGTTTAAGGTGCGAGGGGCAAAAGTTTAGAGGGGATGTGCGAGGCAAGTTTTTTTTACACAGAGGGTGGTGAGTGCCTGGAACTTGCTGCCAGGAGAGGTGGTGGAAGCAGATACGATAGCGACATTTAAGAGACATCTTGACAAATATATGAATAGGAAGGGAATAGAGGGATATGGGCCCCGGAAGTGCAGAAGGTGTTAGTTTCGGCAGGCATCAAGATCGGCGCAGGCTTGGAGGGCCGAATGGCCTGTTCCTGTGCTGTACTGTTCTTTGTTGTTCTTTGAGAACATGCAGAGTGATTGAAGGGCTGGAGGCAGTGGATTATGGGGAGCGATTATATAAATTGTGCATGTTTTCACTGGTAAAAGAGGCAAAAAATTATACAACTGCTGTTTTTAAGATGCTAAATAAAAAAGGACTCGATAATGTAGACCATGAAAAGCTATTTCACCTTGTCCAGAAAATATAACCAGAGGACATGGCTTCAATGGGTGGTAAATTCAAAATGCGCGGAAACGATATTTCAATGAGTGGTCAATCAATGGAACAGACTCTGTCGAGAGATGGTGGAAGTAGCTGGTATGAAATCATTCAAACATAGGTTCAACAGATTTACTTCAGAAAATAACATTTTGGGATACTGCATATGAGTTACTTGACCTGTGGTAAGTGTAGCAGGCTCGGTAAGAAGGTGACTTTACACCTATGGGGCTGAATTAAGTGAGCTCGCTGCGGTCCTGGCGGCGGACCAGGAAGTGACGACGTTCCCACTAGGCCTGTGGGCGACTGCCCCACCACGATCACGCAGCGGGCAGCCATTTTACAGAAGAGGTGCGAGCTCCACCCAATCGCGAGGAGGGGGTGGGATACGAGGTGCCAAATACAGCATCAGATGACTCCGGAGCAGGTATTGGTGTCATATTTAAAGGCCTGCCAGCCCTGCTTGCATTGCTTCCTTGCACTCATTTGCTGCTAGCTTGTCTAAACTGAGACCCGTGTTCCAGTGACTCTGGGCCCCTCAACAGCATCCCCCTGGGGTGGACCCTGCAGGACAGCAAAGGCAAGACAAAGGGTGGCCCCATGATTTAGCAATGTCTCCCTCGAGATTCTCCTCCAGGCTACAAGGGAATGGCGGAAGGTCCTCTTGCCCAGCGATGGCAAGAAAAGGTCCTCGCACCTGACCAAGCAAGCCTGATGGTGATTGCTAAGGCCAGCAGCCACCTCCCCCAGAACTGATTACAGTGGTGCAAGAGGGTCAACAACCTCCTGCATTCTACCAAGGTGAGTGCTCCACACCTCTCCTTTTTAGTGATTGCAAGTAGCTACGCAGGAGGAAGCAGGACACGGAGAGGGAGGTACTACAACGGCGATGGTAGAGGGGGTTAGACATCACCTCATCATAGTCATAGAGAGATACAGCACCGAAACAGGCCCTTCGGCCCACCGAGTCCGCGCCATCCATCAACCATCAATTTATACTAATCCTACATTAATCCCAATTTTTCCCCTCTCACATCCCCACCTTCCTTCAATTCTCCTACCACCTACCTACACTAGGGGCAATTTTTACACTGGCCAATTTACCTATCAACCCACAAGTCTTTGGCATGTGGGAGGAAACCGGAGCACCCAGAGGAAACCCATGCGGTCACAGGGAGAACTTGCAAACTCCGCACAGGCAGTACCCAGAACCGAACCCGGGTCGCTGGAGGTGAGGCTGCGGTGCTAGCTACTGCACCGCCCTGACAGATGCATGGTTGCAACTTGGCCACAAGCCACCTTCTTTCACATACCACCCTCATAACAGCCCTGAAAGCGGATGGGAGCATGAGCTATATAGGGTATGAGGACCTAACACTATGTTGATCTCTCTGTGAAATATGACTATCTCCCCCTTTCCACTTGCAGGACAAGAGCGCCCATAAGAGGAGGGAGACAGCCCAGACTGATGGAGACGTCCCAGATCTTGGGCCTCTCTCCACAGCAAACGAAGACACATTAGAATTGACAGGGAGCTAGGGCAGCCGCTCCATATCAGAAATCAGATACTAGAGTTTCCATGCAAGAGAGAGGATTGGCTTCCACTGACATACAGTTCACTTCTGGAGACCCACATCATGTAAGGTTGGCATGACGAGATCGTAGCCTAATACACACGTTTGTGTTCCTCATGTAGGTAGGCGTCTGCAGGAGACTCAACCAGAAGTGGAGCAGTTGTCCACCTCTGAGGAGGAGCAGCACTCAGAGGATGCACCATCTCATGACCGGGTGCTCCGGTTTCCTCCCACATCCAAAGACTTGCAGGTGATAGGTAAATCGGCCATTGTAAATTGCCCCTAGTGTAGGGAGGTGATAGGGAATATGGGATTACTGTAGGGTTAGTATAAATGGGTGGTTGTTGGTCGGCACAGACTCGGTGGGCCGAAGGGCCTGTTGCAGTGCTGTATTTCTAAATAAATAAAAAATAAAATAAATGACTCTCCTGCATCTTCCACTCAGTGAGATTCCTCTCGGCTGCAGAATCAGGGTCACAAGCTGGTGGGAGAACCGCACACTGCTCAAACAGCTAGCTGAGGCAGGGAGAACTGTGCGTGGCCAGGCCCATGATCAGCCTTTGGTGTCGACAGCACAGGGCATGCTAGAATTGGGGAGAGAGGTGAGGCAACATATGGCAGAGATGCCAGAGTCAATGCACAGTCATGAACGGACAATGGAAGAGTCCATTCATGACATGAGTGCTGCCATGTCTGAGGCATTGAGCGCATGGCTTCCTCCATTGAAAGGTTGGCAACCCTCACGGACAGCCAGATCACACAAATGTGTGGAGATCTGCACATCATTGCCTTGGCCATGAGCTCCAAGCAGCAGTGGGAAGGTGAGAGAAGGACAAGGCGCTTATAGAGTCTTCTCCAGCTCCTCGAACTTCTCTGGTGAGCAGGGAGGTTCAAGTGAGCCTTGAAAGGGAGGAACAGAGGCTGATCTCTGCAGTTGGGAACTCCCCTCAGGGCGCTCCGAGTGTGAACACTGGCTCCTTGGCACCTCCACCAGTGAGTCCAGCTCCAGCGGCCGCAAAGCCTGAGGAGAGTCCTGCATCAGTGCAGGAAATCCTCAGGCAGCCAGGGCCCTCCAGGCCTCAGGCAGCCAGAGGACTGCTGCCAAAGTCATCACAGGCCAAGTTCCTGCCTCCAGCCCAGCTGTTAGTTATGTGTTCACATCTCGCAGAAGCATTTGTAAACATATAAAAAAAGAACACCTAGACAGACATGGGGGGTTCTCGGATGTTTGAAATTTGTCATGCTGCATCATATAAAGTTCTTTTGTTCAAGACATTACCCTTCATTGTGTACAAGTGAATATTCCATCATCCTTAATTGTGAGCTGCTGACTTCAGCCTTCTCCCTAAATGGAATGCCAATGTAGGCACAGCCCTCATTTAAATAGGCTCTCCCATGGGCACAAGTGTGTTGTTCAGCTGGGCGCTAGGCACAGAATGCAAATACAAAGGAAGCGACAGACTGCTTGCATTGAGGTGGGTCTTTATTGGTTTTTCTCTGAATGGCCATCAGGGTGGCTGGAAATGACCAAATATGAGATTGTCTCTTGCCTCCTTGGCCTGTCGCTCAATCTGACTGGCCTCTGGTGTGAGGGCTTCAACATCCAGTGCTGTTTGCTCAACTCCCTCTTCCACACCCTCCTTGTCGTTGGAGGAGTATCGCTCAGTTATGTCTTTTTGATGCAAGACCACCCCCTCTGCAGTGCTAGGTTGTGCAGAGCACAGCAGACCACAACAATATGCGATACACTCGCTGGGTCAGACTGTAGGGCTCCACGTGATCGATCTAGGCAACGGAATCTCATCTTCTGCAGCTCAATGGCCTGATCGATGGTCGCCCGGGTGGAGCTGTGGCAGTGTTGTATCTCTCCTCTGCTGCATTATGAGGGTTCCTCATGGTTGTCAGTAGCTAAGTCTTCAACGGGTCCCCCCCGCCCCCAAAAATCCATCCCTGAAGGTGAGCAGGAGGCCTGAAAAGCTGTGGCACCTGGGACTGTCAAAGTATGTAGGCGTCATGGCTGCTTCTTGAGAAGCGGGTACACACCTGCAGGAAACGCTTTCAGTGGTTGCAGACCACTTGAATGTTGATTGAATGGAAGCCCTTCCTGTTGATGAAGGCGGCTGGCTGGTCCGTTGGAACCTCGAGGGCCACATGCATACAATCTATCAGATCTTGCACCTAGGGAAATACAGTGATGGCCCCGAATCCGATGGTCTGCTCATCTTCACTGTCTGGTTCGGTCCAGTAATGCACATTGTTGCTGGCCCTCTTTAACAGGGCATTGAGCATATCCTTAACACAGCGGTGGGCTGTGCCCCCAAACATTCCCAATGAATCCTTGGAATGATCCAGACTCATAAAGGTTTAGTGCCACTGTAATCTTCAGGGCCACTGGCATAGGGTGACCCCCCCCCCAAATCCCATGGGTCGCAACGCGTCCTGCTCCAGGGCGCACAAGTCGGTGACGACCTCCCTGGAGCGGCATAGTCTCCACCGACAATGCCACTCGTACATTTGGAGGTAGCTGATTCACGTCCGGTACACTCTCTGGCAAAGGTGGGCCCTTCTTGGCATGCCTGGCTGCTTCTGCTCTCGTCGTGGATCTTTACGGGCAGGCACATGTGCCTTTTGGCAGTCCCTCCGTTGAGGCGTTACATCATGTCACAGGGGTCCAAAAATATTGGGTGTATGAGACCCATGCCAGGTTTCCAGCGGGTCAACGGACCGCTGCTGATGCAGAGACAACCCTGCCTTGGCCACTGAGCTTTTGCTACTTCTCCCGGCAGACTTCCTGATGGCCCTCGGTGTCCACCCTTGCTGATAGCTGACCCTCTCATCCAGAACTACGGGCAACCCAATTATCTCACCCAACAGTTTGATCACCCGATACAGTCATCCAAACCCAAGCCTCCACCTTTGCAGAGCACCTGAGACCTTGACCCCCCCTGCCCCTTGCAGAGCACCCGAGAACCCGACCCCACTTGCAGAGCTCCTGAGAACCTGCACTGCAGGCCAACAATGCCCTCTGCACCCCCCACAACAACCCCCTAACCCTATGCAGTGCTGGGCATGCCTGGCTACCCATCACGAAACTGAAGCCTTGCTTTGGCACCTCCAGCTTTTAACTGTCGGGAATCCAAAGGCATGCCGTCCACTTAATCCCAAGCCCCCCATGAACTGCAATGAATTAGATGCAAATGTATTAAAATTAATTGCTCAGCAATTTAAAATACATTTGTCACATTGCAGTGGTGATTCCACCTTGGTGCTTTACCACCACTGACTAAATCCAGAACCGGTGTCATGGCCCCGGATTTTCCGGTAGATACTTCCAAAACGATTCTCCATCCCCCCATACCACCATTCCCGCTGCAAATGGCCCACTAAATTCAGCCCATGGTTCCCAAAGTTTTCCATTGCTGGGGTTTTTCTTGTGTCATGTCTGGGTCTGTTGTAGATTAATTGGTAGAGATTATGTAGGGGAGACTGGCATAGGGAACCATGGGATACTTGGCTTAATTTAGGTCCCTGTAACTTGAGAGAGCTTTCCTGCTAGACACACGAATTATATGAATACCTAATCAGAAGGTTGACAAGGTGAATAATATAACCAAGGGAGGATCAGATTAGGGAAGACAGTAGGTGGAAGATGAGGTAATTGAAGAAACAGTTTATCAAATAAACCTCCAATAAACTGTATAAAATGACTGCTCAAACATTGTTCCAGCAAAACCCCTACAATCATTCGTGAGTAGGACTTCTCCTTGCATGCTCGTAAATAAAGATCGCTCATTTGTACAAGACGTCCAACCCTCAAGGTGTTGTTGGGTACCAGGGCAAGCCCTCACCCTTACAATTACCATAATTAGTCAACAACTCCATTATTATTGTATCATGTGACTACTAGGATAGTAGAAGGAGAACTAGGTGGAACTTGGTCTTTTTTCATCTAGTAATTCCTCTGTTCCAATTTTAGCTGCCTTCAGAAGGTGGTGGTGGGCTCTCTTCTGATAATTAACATACACTTTTGGGAACAGGGATTTACCATATTAATTAAGCAGAACGTTAATATGGTTTCAGAATAAAATGTACACAGACTTTACAATTAAGTTGCCCTTCAATTCAATTCACTTTTCAGGAATTAAATTTCAATTGTCATTATTTAAAAAGATAACTTTATAAACCTCTAACTATAGAGCTAAATGGAGTTTAAACTGAAAACATCTGGATAAAGCAGAAGACCACAAAAATTGTTAGGCTGCGGTACTTGGAGAATGCAATTAAAGTTCTGAAATTAACACTCTGCATCAGGATTTTACAGCACAGTGATAGTCAGTCCTAGCCTTTTACATTACAGTGATCGTCATTCCTAGCCTTGCTCTTGATTCCAAATGATTCAGTATCAACGATCAGAATATAACTACACCATAATTTCAACTATATTGTCCTTCACTCTTAATTTATGCAGCTTAATAATGGGCAAAGTTTTTCCTGTGTTCAGTATAGCGTAATTGTAAATCTTTTCTTTATAAATGAAAATCTTTCACTGATGTGTTTTAAATCAAATCTACAACTTGCTGAATCTAAAGATTGCTGTTGTATGACTGAAATGTAAAGTGTTCGGTTAATAACATGGCAAAATGTCATTAAACAATATTGAGACATATTTAATAAGACTTAATATTGATGCAGATGAATGACTAATTGAAAATAAATTTGTGGAAGTGCGTTCTATATAGAATATACAATATTACTAGATAATTTCTCAAAACACAACACCAACAAAAGATATTTTACAATTAAAATGTATTACATCCTCATGAAATATGTAATAGAAAACTCTGAAAGTTAGCTATTTGGGGGATGACTTATCAGGAAACTGTGAACAGGTATTTCATTGCAAAATCTCCGTATTCAAGATGAAACTGAATTTGCTAAATATAATACAAGGTGATATTCTTACATTTTGTAATCTAGGCACTGCAAGCTTTTGAAAACAACCTACTTCTAAAATGCAAAACTTTAGCTGCAAAAATCAAAATTCAACATTTAGATCTTCCTACCATTTTGAATAATAATTTTAAGTTAGCAGATTTGTGGAACAGAAATTTATTTGTGGGTTTATGCTTATGATTTGCAGATAAGCAAATTAGATTAGGAATCAAATGACAAATCAATGTCCAAACATTATCGAGTCATTGGTTAGCACCGCAGCCTCACAGCTCCAGCGACCCGGGTTGGGTTCTGGGTACTGCCTGTTGGGAGTTTGCAAGTTCTCCCTGTGACTGCGTGGGTTTCTGCCGGGTGCTCCAGTTTCCTCCCACAGCCAAAGACTTGCAGGTTGATAGGTAAATTGGCCATTGTAAATTGCCCCTAGTGTAGGTAGGTGGTAGGAGAATTGAGGGAAGGTGGGGATGTGATAGGGAACATGGGATTAATGTAGGATTAGTATAAATGGGTGGTTGATGGTCGGCACAGACTCGATGGGCCTGTTTCAGTGTTATATCTCTCTATGACTCTCTATTTACAACATAGGAGGAAGCCATTTGGCCCATCGATTCCATGCTGGCTCTCTGCGGAGCAATCCAGTCAGTCCCACTCCCCTGCTCGATTCCCATAGCCCTGCAAGTTTATTTCCTTCAAGTGGCCATCCAATTTCGTTTTGAAGTCATTGATCGTCTCCGCTTCCAGCACTCTCATGGCAGAGAGTTCCAGATCATTACCACTCACTGTGTAAAAAAGTTCTTCCACACATTCCCCCACCATCTCTTTCCCAGATGAAACATTCTGATGAAAGGTCACTAACCTGAACGTTAAGTCTGTTTCTCTCTCTCTACAGATGCTGCCAGACCTGCTGAGTATTTCCAGCACTTCCTGTTTTTATTTACTACAATTTTTTCTGTCCTTAAGCCAATTTTTTTAATCCAATTCCCATTCCATGAGACTTAATTTTGTTAACCAGTCTTTTATGTGGTATTTTATCAAACGCTTTCTTAAAATCCCCATAGACAGCATCCACTGCATTCCCTTCATCAACCTTCTCTGTTACTTCATCAAAAATTTCAATTGGAAGAGATCAAATTGTTTATTTCTCAAGAAATGCATTTTTAACAATTTAGAAAAATAAAAAGTGGACCTTGAATAATTTAAACATGACATTTACATTAGGAAGAGGAACATCTATTATTACTTTCCGGCTTGCAACCGTGCAGTTTATTCACTGGGAAACCAAGGCTGGTATAGGAGAGCCCGCCCATTCCAGTCAGTAGCTGCCCGCCCTGATCGAGAACTGATTCGCCAGTGGCCCGCCAATCAACCTGGCCCGCCCATTTTCGGACTCTGCGCCAAGCCAGCTTGAGTGAGATACCTGTCAATCATCACGCAACCGACCTATCAAAAGTCGAACGCCCCCCAAGACGTCAACAACCGTTTTTTCCTCTCTCTTGCGCGAGGCCTTCGCAACCTCACGTCAACCGGTCGAGGCAGGACAGGACAAAGCGGGGCCTGGCAAAGAACGGTCAAATCAACTAACTTCACCCGTCGGAGGTCACACCGGCAGCGTTATTTATGGAGCGTCCGAATCGAGAGTTATCGGGCGCTGTCCGTCTCCGCCGCCCCCCTTGCCCACCACCCCGCCCTCGCGTACCTGTGAGCTTCCCCTTCACCTGAGAGCTCGCATCGTCAGGGCCCCGACAGCCGCGCCGACGTCACCTCCTCACGTGACGCCAACGGCACGCACTCAATGTAAACAAACGGCCCGGAGCGGCGCGCATGCGCGGCCAGTCCCCACCCACCAGCCACTAGTGCATATGTTGTCCTGGAAATCTGTTAAGTCTAACTGGTCACACACACACAAAGTTATATTCGCCACAAGAAAGATGCATTGACATGCTGCACAACAATGTCAGCTGGCAGATCTGTCTCTTTTTACATATATTAGTAAAAGAAAGACTTTCATTTATAGGAACATAGGAGTTGGCCATTCAGCCTGTTGAACCTGCTCTACCATTTGATTAGATCATGGCTGATCATCTACCTCAACGCCACTTCCCACACTATCCCCATATCCCTTGATGTCACTAGTATCCTGATATCTATTGATTTCTGTCTTGAACATGCTTAATGATTGAGCTTCCACAGCCCTCTAGAGTAGAGAATTCCAAAGATTCACCACCCTCTGAGTGAAGAAATTCCTCCTCAGCTCAGTCTTAAATGGCCTACCCCTTATTCTGAGACAATGCCCTCTGGTTCTAGACTCACCAGCCAAGGGAAACATCCTGTCTACATCCACCCTGTCATGCCCTGTAAGTTTCAGTGAGATCACCTCTCATTCTTTGAAATGCTAGAGAATACAGGCCCAGTTTCTTCGATCTCGTTTCATAAGACAATCCCGCTATTCCAGGGATTAGTCTGGTGAACCTCTGTTGAATTCCGTTTTTGGCAAATATATCCTTCCTTAGATGAGGAGACCAAAACTGTACATAATACTCCAGGTGTGGTCTCACCAAGGCTCTGTACACTTGCAGCAAGATTTCTTTACTCTGGTACTCAAAATCCCTTGCGATGAAGGCCAACATACCATTTGCCTTCCTAATTGCTTGCTGCACCTACATGCTATCTTTTAGTGACTCATGAACAAGGACACCCAGGTCCCTTTGGACAACAACACTTCCCACACTCTCACCATTTAAGAAATACTCTCTCTGTTTTTTTTCTAACAAAATGGATAACTTCACATTTATTTACATTATATTCTATCTGCCATGGTCTCGCCCATTCACTTAGCCTGTCCAAGTCCTCTTGAAACCTCCTTGCATTCTCCTCAAAACTTACATTCTGTAGTTTTGTGTCATCAGCAAATTTGGAAATATTAGATTTGGTCCCTACATCCAAATCATTTATATTGTTACGACCGAGACGGGAGGAGTGCACTGTCTTTCTCTAGTTCTACTTCTCACAGGTCACGACATATATTTAAATGTTTACCCAGTTACCGATACGGTCAATCATATACTCTACTCTTTATCCCAGAATAAAATACACCAACCAGGTTTCTTATATAAATAACAAAATTATCAGTTTATTATTCAAAAGACTTATCCAGTAAAGATGCAAAGCATTAACACAGTTCAAAATATGAATGTAAATAGATATTCCCTTCTAGTTACCCAATACACACACACCGGTTAGATTAAAAAAAAGTTTTCTCTGCAGCGATTCACTTTACAAAAAGGCAAAAAAAAAAATACTTTGGCCAAATACTTGTTAATTCTTGAAGGAAACAGAGAAGATATGGAAAGATATCAGTTGTCCTTTGGTATGGTGTCCAGGTTCAGAGAGACAGGTCACTTGGATCTTTTCAGAAGCAGTTTCTTTTGGAGATGTTGAGAATTAGTCCGGTCGGCTTTCCAGGTGAAATGCTGCACCAGGGATTTCAACTATCACACTGAATTTGCAAGGTTGTTTAGGCAGATGGAGAAAGATGAGCTGGGTGTTTCTTTCAGCAGCCTACAAACCCAACTGACATTCAAAACAGTCCACACCCCATCCAGAAAGTCAAAATCGCCTGACCACCATAAATCTTGACATGTCACTTCTCTGTAAACATCTCCCCCAAGTCACCAAGGCTTCTCTTGTTTATTTAACTTAAGGCATATGACATCCGGTAAAGGTTTGTTTTCAAACAAAACCTCAAGCGTCTAACCCTTGTTAAAAAAAAACACATCCCTGGAATATTTTCAGTTTCCCAAATGAACTAATGTCCATAATCATTAACATAAGTCCTCAACACATTTTAAGAATGGAGCACCATCATAACAAGGTGGATGTGAACAGCTGTGGCCCCCAGCACTGATCCTTGCAGTACCCCATTAGTAACAGCCTGCCATCCTGAGAATGTCTTTTTTACTTCTACTCTCTGTTTTTCTGTCTGTTAACCAATTCTCAATCCATACCTGTACATTACCTCTAATCCCATTTGCTCTAATTTTGTTTACTAACCTCCTGTGTGTGACCTTATCAAAAGCCTTCTGAAAATCCAAATACATGTTACAACCGACTGCTCAAGATAAAGCCCTCAATCAAAATATATGATTCTGATGGTGGTGGGAGAAACACACCGTTGATTCAGTTCCACCCCTCCACAGATCGCCTAACATATAATTTTAAACTTTCCAAATGAAAGAAAACCACAGCCAAATTGACCATCTATTAACCATTCATGCTGGTCCGGCTGTCTGTCTGTGTCTGTTAATAGTGTCTCAAAAGCCAGTTTTTTAGCTAGTTTCAAATGCCAATCGACAGTACTGTATCTTTGTCCTTGTACTCCGAATAACTGTATCCTACGGCAACGAGAATGCATTCTTTGACTCAATCCCTGGAGCTTGCTGCCTTAAAGCAGTACTGATCCTTTTCCAGCCTTAAAGGCACACTGTATACTTCCCAGAAAAGAAAAAACAAAATACAGGATCATAACACATTCCACCCCCCCCCCCCCCCCACCACCCCGGCGGAATGAAATGCCATTCCTGAAATATGTTTCATTACAATGTGTAAAAAATACAATTTGAAAAAAACCGCTAACACATTTTTTCCCGCATTTACAGATATACAGTCTTGTAAAATGTTAAGATTACAGCAACAAGTTCCATCAGAACATTTTCAGCTTTAAATTTTCAAATTAACCCATTTCAAATTTCCAAGCATAGTCTTCCAGTTGTTTTGTGTTTTCCTTCCAAGTGTCCCTATTGTCCATCACCTCAGCCAGGGGAACTGCACAGCTAGGAGCACTGACCACTACTGGGTTCACTATTCTCTGAGAAATTTCTCGAGTACCCCTTAACCTATGTGGCATCACTTGATATTGGGAAACCCTGTCCGGTGTAACATAAGCTGACTTTTTCTTACCCTGGGGTGTCAAAGGAATTTGACAGTATCCCTCCAACACATCTGTCTCTTTAAGACACATGGTGTTCCCCACTCTGTCCATACAGTCCTTTAAATGAGAATTTGGGTAGGAGTCTGCCTTCTTTACTGCACTGACTTTTCTACAGTCTATGCAAGTTTGAGCCGTCCCACCAGGTTTAGACATCAAGACCATCAGCGAATTCCAGCTGTCCTGACTAGGTTCAACTAAGTTGCCCTTCAGCATGCATTGTACCTCTGCTCCCCCTATACCCACATCATGTGTGGCTAAGGTTGTACATCCTAGCTTATCCCTACAAATGTTTTGAAATGTTGTGAAAACCCTGGTTAGGTTTTCATGTTGTTTTGCCTCCAAGTGCAAAAGCTTATTGTTTAATTTTTCTAACCATTCCGTATTCGCTAATCTGACAGTTGGAGGTTCAATATGAGAATTTCTTCGGCCTGTTTCTGCCTCATCCTCACTATCCTTTTCTTTCTCAACAGTCCCGATTACCTGGCATACCTGTACTGGTTTATCCTCCTCCCTGCGGTAATATTGTTTGAGCAAATTAATGTGACACAACCGGTTCTTCTTCCGGCGATCAGGGGTGTCAATCAAGTAATCTACCTTACCCACTCTTTTGATCACTCTATATGGGCCACTGAACTCTGCTTTTAATGGTTCTCCCTGTAATGGTAACAACACTAATACTTCATCCCCTGATTTTATGGTAGGTTGTGGTTTTCCTACCATTTGACAGGTATGGCATGTCCTACAAAATTGTCTCACATCGTTTACAAGACCTGGCCAGTAATAATGTTGGCTTATGTGTGATTAGGTGTTCCGAATTCCCCTATGTCCTGCAAAAGGAATGTGTGCTAACCTTAATAATCCTTGTCGATATTTAGGTGGTACCACTATCTGCTCAACAACTGTCCAGTCTTCATTGGCAGGTCTATGAGCCGATCTCCATTTCCTCCTCAAAACACCTTTTGTCATACAATAGCCTTATGGAACTCCTTTCGCATCAGCTTCTGACAGAGCTGTCTGTGCTATTTGGTATATCTCTGCAACAGCTTGCTGTGCTGCAATGACAGATGATCTGTTAAACATCTCATTTGGATTTTCAAAATCCCCAGATAAGGTTTCAGATACTTGGCTATCTATTTGTGGTGCCCCTTTTACCCCCGCCAATGGATCCTGATAAGCCATTGCTCGGGTAACTACACACGCAGGAAATATTAATTTCACTCGGTTCCTCTGTAACTATAGGAGAAACTGATACTTTTGATCCAGCCAAATCATTTCCTAGGAGTAAATCAATTCCCTTTACTGGCAAACTGTGGATAACACCTACAGTTATTATCCCAGATATTAAGTTACTCTCTAAGCATACTTTATACAAAGGTATGGGTACATTCTCCCCGCCAATTCCATTAACTAAAACTTTAAGTGTTCAAGGTGCTCTCTGGTGGAAACGTTATATCTTTCCCCAGCAAGAGAGTTTGGGTTGCTTCTGTGTCCCAGAGTATAATGATAGGTTTTCCTGCCTCACTTACAGGATACAAAGTTACTCTCCCCTTTGACAAAAATTCATTATAACTCTCAGGTATTTTATTCTTAACCTCTGCACTCCTTTCAGTCTTAGTATCTGGTTTCACAGCTGTCGTTAAAGCTATAGCCTGGTCTGCTATACTCTCAGTCAGAGTTTTTTCCTTTGCACTAACTTTGCGTACCCCAACAAGTCCTATGGGTTTACCTCGCAATTTCCGGCACTCTGAACGAAGATGACCCGTTTTTTTTTCAATGATAACACTTCAGCTTGCGAACCTCACTTCTGCACTCAGCAATTTTCTTTATGGCCTGAGGAGGCCTGGGGCATTCCCAAATGTTCCTCCTTGTCCCCAGCTACTTGCCTGCCTTTCACTCTCCCACTTTCTATCCTTCTTGAGTTTATGGGGGTGACGGACAAAATAGGTTGGCTTATTCACAAGCTCAAAATCATCAACAATTTCTTCTGCATGCCTAGCTTTCAAAATTTTCAGGTTATCTGTATGAGTTCTCACTACTGAAGGAACGGAGTTTTTAAACTCTTCTAAGAGAATCAATTCTTGAAGGTTCTCATATGTGGTTTCCATCTTTAATGCCCATATCCAACAGTCAAAATTCATTTGCTTCACCCTCTCAAATTCTAAATATGTCTGCCCAGCAATCTCCGTAAGTTCCTAAACTTCTGACAGTAAGCGTCAGGGACTAACATATATGCAGCGAGAATAACCTTTTTTGCCATCTCATAACCTGCAGAAGCCTCTTCAGGAAGCATGGCATAAGCTTCATGAGCTCTGCCTATCAGTCTGCCCTGAATAAGCAGTGTCCAGCTTTCTTTCAGCCATTTCATCTGTTTGGCTATTTTTTCAAAAGATATGAAAAATGTCTCTGCGTCCCTTTCCTCGAACTTAGGACGAGCCTCTATAAATTTAAATAACTTTTCGCTGGGTCCTGATCTAAAGTCAGATTCTTCCTGAGCTGAATTTTTCCTGGATTAAAGACTACCCTTTTGTCGTAATTCCATCTCTTCTAACTTAAATTCCCTCTCTTTCTCCCTTTCCTCTTTCTGGAATTCAAACTTAAGTCTTTCCAATGCTATTGCTGTTTCTTTCTCTTGTTCAAGTTTTCTTAATTCTTTTGCCGCCTCAATTTTTTTCATTTCTAACTGAATCCTAGCCAATACCACTGCATCACTAGCGGATCAACTACTTTCTTGTCTCTCATATTCCCTTTCTTGTTCCTCGTATTCGCCTTTTTCAGCATCATCATCTTCTTCTACTAATTCCAGATGTTCAACTATTATGTCAATCATCTCTGCTTTTTTGGCACCTAATTTCAATTCCAACCCTAATTTCGCTGCCAATTCTTTTAATTTGTTTAATTTGTTCTTAGTTAAAGTTATCAAGTCACTCAGAGAAACATTCTACTTTCCCAAAAAACTCTGCTGCAACCACTAATGCCATTACAATGGTATAGACTGAACCTTATTATACAAGAGACCTGGTTCTTCTATTTCTTTGTAATTGGCGTTAGATTTAGATCCTAACAATCAAGTTTCCAATTGCTATGATCCCAGCGGCGAGAGCAATTAAATATGATGCCAAACGCAAGACCCCAATTTAAATATGTTATCCCAGAAATTAGTAATTAATATGATTCCAAATGCAAGCCCTCCAAATTAGTCTGATTCTGATCCCAGATGTGAACCACCGATTAAGGTGATTCAATCTCGAGCAAGCCCCCAATTAATATGTCACGAACGACCGCTCAAGACAATGCCCCAAATCAAAATATATGATTTTGATTGTGGTGGGAGAAACACACTGTTGATTCAGCCCGCCCCTCCACAGATCGGCTAACATATAATTTTAAATTTTCCAAATTAAAGAAAACTACAGCAAAATTGACCATGTATTAACCCCCGAAATAGGTGAACCAAACCAGGTGTCTTTAGATCAACAAATTAACTGTTTAATTAGAAAAACTAAATTCTTAAACATTACTAAGATATAAACAACATTTATAAAAATAGAAAAATTAGTGTCCTTGCAGATTTACACTCCTGCCGAAGTGTAATCTTCCAATGTGGAACAGTCCAAGGTTGCTTGAAGTCCTCACAGCTGTCTGAATGAGGGGGAGGGGGGAAATGTCCAACATCCAAAACTCCAACTCCTCGTTCATCCAGCAATGACCTCAGTCGATCAACAGCTCGTAAACACTTCAATGAATCAATTTGGCTTTAGAATTTTGAGGGGTGAAAAAAGTGATCAGTCTAAAATTCACCTTCCTTCAGTTTAAATTATCAGAGATCGCTATTCCGTTCATGCTGGTCCAGCTGTCCGTCTGTTTCTGTTAACTGTGTCTCAAAAGCCAGTTTTTCAGCTAGTTTCAAATGCCAATCGACAACATTGTATCTTTGTCCTTGTTGTCTGAATGACTGTATCCTACGGCAACGAAAATGCACATTTGAAGCTGGCTGTATCCTACAGCAACAAGAATGCATTCTTTGACTCAGTCCCTGGAGCTTACTGCCTCAAAGTAGTCCTGATCCTTTTCCAGCCTTAAAGGCACACCGCATACTTCCCGGAAAAGAAAAAAAAATTACATGATCATAACATATACCATATCCACTGTTTCTCCTTTATCTATTCTACAAGTAACATCCTCAAAAAACTCCAACAAGTTTGTCAAACATGATTTCCCTTTCATAAATCCATGTTGATTCTGCTCAATTATATAATTATTTTCTAAATGTCTAGTTATCAACTCCTTTATAATAGATTCTAACATTTTTCCTGCTGCTGACACCAAACTAACAGGCCTGTAGTTCCCTATTTTCTCTCTCCCTCTTTTCTTAAATTTTGGGGTTACATTTTCTACTTTCCAGTCTGTAGGAACCCTTCCAGAATCTATAGAACTTTGAAAGATAACCACCAATGCATCCATTATCTCTATAGCCATTTCCTACAACACTCTTGGATGTAGCTCATCTGGTCCAGGGGATTTATCAACCTTCAATCCTGTTAATTTTTCAAGTACTACCTCTTTATTAATACTAATTTCTTTCAGTTCCTCATTTTCACAAGTATTTTCCCTAGTATTTGTGGGAAATTTTCTGTATCTTTCTCCGTGAAGACAGACGTAAAATAATTGTTTAGTTTCTCCACCATTTCCCGATTCACCATTATAAATTCTCCCGTCTCCACCTATTATAGATCCAAATTTGTCCTATTCCTTTTCATATACCTAAAGAAGCTTTTACCGTCCACCTTTACATTTCTCGCTAGCTTGCATTCATATGCTCTTTGCCCTTTCTTTATCAGTTTCATGGTCATCCTTTGCTGGATTCTAAATTGCTCCCAATCCTCAGGCTTACCACTTTTTCTGGCAACCTTATAAGCCACTGCTTTTGATCTAATGCAATCTTTAACTTTATGGTTGATTCATCTTTCCTGTTGGGTTTTTGTGTCAAAGAGGAATGTGTAGTTGTTGTGGACCATGTGATACTTCTTTAAATACTAGCCATTGCCTGTCTACTGTCAAATCTTTTAGTGTATTTTCCCAATCCACCATAGCCAACTTGCCCCTCATAGCTTCCTAGTTTCCTTTGTTCAGATTTAAGACCCTAGTTTCAGAATGAATGATAACACTTTCAAACTTAATGTAAAATTCTATCATATTACGGTCACTATTTCCCAAAGGCTCCTTTACAGCAAGGTTATTAATTAGCCTTTCTCATTACATAATACTGAATCTAAAATAGCCCTCTCCCTTGTTGGTTCTTCAATGTACTGCTCAAGAAACCCATCTCATACACACTCCAGGAAGTCACCCTCCACAGCATTAGTGTTGATTAGGTTTACCCAGTCTATATGTTGTTATGAACAGGTGAGGAAGGGGTCTCAGGCTCTCCTCTTGCCCCTTTCCTGCCCCTTTGGCCATAACAGCATTTATCTTATAAAACACAGTGATTTTACCTTACCCCCTCAGTGAGCCCTTGCTCACTGCACTCTAATTGTAATTGCAAATGAACCAATCAGACAGGTTTTCTTGCGTTTAAACAAGAAAGATGTGTTTATTAGCCTTATCACTCCAACCCGGCTAAAATTACTAAAATATGCAATACAACTACACTCGCATGCATATGAGAGGTGCACACACACACACAAATAGATATAGAGGGGGAGAAAAATTGCGGGGGTGGTTGAAGTAGAGTTTGTAATAAATGGAATACAGATACGGTTATTAGTATCCTAGCAGTAGAGTCCTTGATTGAAGTGAAGGTCTTGGAGTTTTCACTGGGCCCAGTGCACAATTTCAGACTTTCTTCTCTGGTACCAGAAGTCCGAAGAGGGGCTTTGTCTGCAGTCTTGAAGTCTAAGCTGCCACCGTGGGTTCCCTGGGAGTTTGCTAGAGAGAGCGACAGAGAGAGAGATATATCTTCTCCTTGGTGTCCAAATTGCAGTCTGTGTTTCTGTGTGGTACAATTCAAAAAACCCCAGTCTTACCAGCAGGTAGGTCATGTAACCATCTCTTTTTGAACCAGTCACTTCTTGGAGGGTGGTTGGATTTCAGACCCTCCCAGACATACTTAGTGGGGGATGGAGTTTTGTCTCTTACAAAGTCAAAAGCTGTCGGTGTTTTTTCATCATCACTATTGACAAAACTCATCTTGCTAATTGAATCAGTGAGCACTCCCATTGTCTCTCTATTCAACTGTCTGTCAGAATGCAAATGTGCAACCATGTTTTCAGCTGTTCAGTTCTGTTTTTTTAAAACAAGTTCTTTGCAATGTCCGGTAAAAAAGTTTCAAGTAGTATCCCATATGACAAAATGAATATATTTCCATTTAGCAGGTGTGCTTTCCATCACAACGTAAAGTGAAGTCATCCCATATTACATGCACCTCTAATTTCCTGATTTATACTGTGCCCTACATTACCACTACTGTTTGGTGGCCTATAAACAACTCCCATCAATATTTGATGCCCCTTGTTGTTTCTTAGCTCCACCCAAATTGATTCTACATCTTGATCCTTCGATCTAAGATCCTCTCTCACTAATGTACTGACCTTGTCTCTTATTAAGAGCGCTACCACACCTCCTTTTCCTTTTTGCCTATCCTTCCTAAATGACAAATCTCCTTGAATATTCAGTTCCCAGTCTTGGTCGCCCTGTAACCACGTCTCTGTAATGGCAATTAAATCATACTCACTTACTTCTATTTGTGCCTTCAAATCATGCAAATGCTGCATGCATTCAGATAGAATGCCCTTAACTTTGTCTTTTTAACATTATTCCACATTCTGATCCTTCACTTGGTTTGCCTATATAGCACCTTTCATGGCCTCAGGACATCCCAAAACACTCAACAACCAATGTCATAGGAAACATGAACGCCAAACTGTGCACAGCAAGGTTCTACTGACTGCAATGTGATAATGACCAGATTATCTGTTAATGATGGTTGAGGGATACATATTGGCCAGGACACCGGGAAGAATTCACCTGCAGTAACAACAACTACTTGCATTTAATATGGAATAACATCCAAAGCTGCTTCGCAGAGGCGTAATCCATCAAAAAGTGACAGTGAGACAAAGAAGGAGATGTTAGGAAAGGTGACTAAAAGTTTGGTCCAAGAGGTGGTTTTAAGGAAGGCCTCAAAGGAGGAAAGAAAGGTGGAGATGTCTAGGGAGGGAATTAGTGTTGACAACCATTATTGATTCTCCCAGGAGTCTCCAGAAAGTGCATTTTCCTGAATGCTTCTACAAGCAACCCTGGGGGCTGTGGTTGATTTTGAGGTCTCCTGCTTGGCACAGAAAGGATGGTAGTGCTCCAAAACAGTGAGGTATGACTTACTGTCCTGTTCCTGCCAACATTGTGACCAAAGCTATCTTCCCAAGTGTCAACTCCTGGACAGCTGTAACCTCTACCAGAGTAGTCCTTTTAATATGCAAATTGTGAATCTATGACATACATCAGATCCTGATTCCATTTTACATAGAATTTATAGTATTTACAGCCATTCGGTCCAACAGATCCATGCCGGTATTTATTCTCCACCTGAGCCTCCTCCCACCCTACTTCATGTAACTCGATCAACATATCCTCCTATTCCTTACTCCCTCGTGTACATATCTAGCTTCTCCTTAAATGCATTTTAGAACCTAACTGGGTGGAATGTGCACATTCTGCACATTTTCAGCTGGCAGTTCAGCTGAAGAGGAGCCCAGGAAGCAAGTATTTATTATAATGGGGGTGGAAGGAGTGCTCCTTAGCACGCAACCAAAACAACATCCACTGCATTTTGTTTTAAGTTTCGTGAAATTGAATGAACAAGCATAGTTAAACAGACTGCAAATCATTTTGAATAGTCATTGTTACTTGTTAAACTATTTAGTAAGTTACCTCAGAGGATTCAGAATTCTGCCTGCTGCTATTCACGTTAAAATGTGAAAAGTACTTGAAAAAATACACTTTGTTAGCTACAACACATATTTAGCCCAAAACCAATGCACTGACAATTTAGCGAAACATTTGGAACTATCCATTTGAGAACGTAGCAGGCTTTTGAATATCTATATTTTCAAAGGTCAAGGAGATAGAAACAACCTGTTTCTTTGTTTATAGTCACTTTTGCTATAAAATAAATTTATTTAATTTAATTTAATTTTAAGTCTCCTCTGTATCACATTGCACTCCCTACCTGTGTCCAGGCCTCTTCCAATGCTGCTCTGTCCCAGGAACTGAAGTTGAATGCTAAACCTACATTTGCAAAGAGGTGCGCAGAACCATGATTGCAGCATTGGAAAGTAAATATGCCTGCTGCCCCTCTGAAATACCATTACCTGAGAGCTTGCACTGCCGTGTACCAAAAAGCCACAGGAACTTCATATATTGCAAACCCGCTAGTTCTTGCTTATTTCTGTTAAGGGTCTTATTCGTGAAAGACATTTCTTTCTTACTTGTAAAAGGAGAATTCAGTTCATTCCAGTGAGTTTTCAGGGTGTAGCAATGTTTTTCTTCACTCGTCCAAAAGTTTTGCCTTGACAGGAAGGCATAATCCAATTGCCCAGTGATGTGCCATCTAGTTTTTTTTTGCTTTAGGGAAAAGCTGAGTGAGCTGCTTGGTGTCTGTCCTTGATAGTTTTGTAAAGGTAAATTAAGGATACATGCTGATGTATGCTTTTGAACTAAAGCAAAATAAATTAAAAGAAGATACCTTGAAGTAAGGGTCCCAAAATAGTGATACTGTACTTTTGAGTACATGTTTAAAACATATTTAGTCGAAAAGAAAAAGAGAATAAAAAATCACCTTAAAGTAATTTTCCCACTTTGTAATATGTTGTGGTCGGCTGTCTTCTGACGAGTCTTTTATGGTTTCTAATTCTCTGAGACTGACCATGTGGTTTGGGCTTTCAGTTTTAATATGCAGGAAGACTGTTTCTAATTGTTTTCAGTGGGACATGCTAGAATCTGAGACAAAGTGTCACATTTCAGCACCAAGTGTTGGAATCAGTTTGAAGACAGCAGCGCTGCCTAGCAGAGCAGTTGCTGTCAAATAAAATACAAAGATATCATTTAAAATTTATTTTTTGAAAAAAGACTAAATATTGTTTGATACTCATGGATGAGACTGTTGTAGGTCTCTTTTTCAGAATATTCCTTTACTAATAGTGTCCTGTTTAGAAAGAATAATTTCTAATGACAATAACCCTAACTAAATTAGTAGTGCTCAGGTTTTGCTGGAGTCTTTTTAGTAACACTGCTTTTCAGTAAACATTCCTATGCTTCCTAAAGTGCCGTTTTAGCGATGAGGAAAGATTGGATAGGCTGAGGTTGTTTTCTTCGGAACAGAGAAGGCTGAGGGGAGATTTAATTGAGGTGTATAAAATTATGAGTTGCCTAGTTAGAGTGGATAGAAAGGACCTATTCCGTTAACAGAGAGGTCAGTAATCGGGGGCATGGATTTAAAGTAATTGGTAGAAAGATTAAAGGGACTTTGAGGAGTATTTATTTTACCCAGAGAGTGGTGAGGGTCTGAAACTCACTGCCTGAAAGGGTGTTGGAGAAGAAGTCCTTATCACATATAAAATAATATTTGGATATGCACTTGAAGTGCTGTAACCTACAAGGCTACAGACCAAGAACTGGATGGTGGGATTAGGCTGGATAACTTTTTTTTGGCAGCACAGACATGATGGGCTGAATGGCCTCCTTCTGTGCCATACATTTTTCTATGCTTTTTCTGTTTTTCTATACAGCACAACAGGGTGATACAGTGTAGTATCAGGCTTGGTTTCGGTCAGGTGATCATAGATGCCCTGGTGTGTTCATACAGTTTTTGAACGTGTGGCCATTGTTACACACTGAGGTTTGAATGTGGCTTATCTTGATAAAGTGGTGTTATGTCCCACCTATTATCTTGAGTCGCACTTGTGGACTGAATGAAAGTGTTCTGCAAAGTGGTCATTCAATCTGTGTTTGGTCTTCCCAGTGTAGAGGAGACCACATTCTGAATAGCAAACACAGTATACGAAATATAAGTAAATTGCTGTTTCACTTGGAATGAGTGTCTAAGGACTTGGATGGTGAGAAGGGAGGAGGTAAAAGTCAGGTGTTACATCTCCTGTGCTTGCATGGAAAGGTGCCATGGGAAGGCTTGGGGGTGATTGAGGAGTGGACCAGGCTGTCATGGAGGGAACGGTCCCTTTAGAATGGTGAATGGGGAGGGGAAGATGTGTTTGGTGATGGCATCACACTGGAGATGGCAGAAATGGCCAAGGATGATCCACTGAATATGGAGGCTTTTGTGGGGTGGAAAGTGAGAACAAGGGGAACCTTATCATGGTTCTGGGAGGGCAGGGAATGGGTGACAGCAGAAGTGCACAAAATAGAACAGACACAGTCGAGGGCCTGTCAATCATGGTGGGGTGAGGAGTCCTCGATTGAGAAAAAGAAAGACATATCAGAAACGTTAGTATGAAAGTTGCATTATCGGAACAGATGCGAAGGAAATGGAGAAACTGGTAGAATGGAATAGAGCCTTTACAGGAAGTGGGCTGTCAGGAAGTGTAGTCAAGGTAGCTGTGCGAGTGAGTGGGCTTGTAGCGAATATTGGTGAATAGCCTATCTCTGGAAATGGAGATAGAGAAATCCAGGCAGGGATGGAAAAAGCCATCTCATTACCAATTGTGGGACCTGGCTGGACACAAACTGGCTGCTACAACTGCCTACATAACAACAGTGACTGCACTTCAAAAATAATTCACTGACCATGAAATGCTTTGGGGAATCCTGAAGATGTAAAAGGCACTACTACTAAAAGGCAAATTTTACGAAACTGTGAGGTGGCCTGGTGAAAGTGGACTGGATACAGCTACTTACAGGAAAATCAGTGGCAAACCAGTGGGAGGCATTCAAAAGCGCGATACTACAGGCACAGTGTAGGCATTTTCCCATAAAGATAAAGGGTGGTACTGCCAAATCTAGAGCCGCCTGGTTATCTAGAAGCTTACAGGGTAAGTTAAAGCAGAAAAAGAAAGCTTATGATGATCACAAAAGACTTAATACTTTAGAAAGCCTAGAGGAATATAGAAAGTGCAGGGGTGAAGTAAAAAAGGAAATTAGAAAAGCCAAGAGAAGACATGAAATAATATTGGCAGGTAAAATCAAGGAAAATCTGAAGATGTTTTATCAGTACATTAAGAGCAAGAGGCTAACTAAGGAAAGGGGAGGGCCCATCAGAAATGTACAAGGGAACTTATGCGTGGATGCAGAAGATGTGGGCAGGGTTCCTAATGAGTTTTTTGTCTCTGTCTCCACAAAAGAGATGGTTGATGCAGACATTGTAGTAAAAGAGGAGGAGTGTGAAATATTAGATATGATAAGCATAATAAGAAAGGAAGTACTAGAGGGTCTGACATCCTTGAAAGTGGATAAATCGCCAGGGCCGGATGGATTGCATCCCAGGTTCTTAAAGGAAGCCAGGGAGGAAATAACTGATGCACTGAGGATCATCTCCAAATGCTCACTAGATACAGGAGCGGTACCAGTCAATTGGAGGTCTGTGAACATTGTACCATTGTTTAAAAAGGATGCGAGGGCTAGGCTAAATGATTACAGGCTGGATGTCTGACCTCGGTGGTGGATAAATTATTGGAATCAATTCCGAGGGATAGGATAAACTGCCACTTCAAAAGGCACAGATTACTCAGGGATAGTCAGCATGGATTTGTTACGGGAAGGTCATGTCTTACTAACTTGACTGAGTTTTTTGAGGAAGTAACAAGGAGGATTGATGAGAGTAATGCAGTGGATGTGGTCTACATGGATTTTAGTAAGGCATTTGACAAGGTCCCACATGGCAGACTGGTCAGTAAAATGAAAGCTTATGGGATACAGGGGAATGTGGCAGGTTGGATCCAAAATTGGCTCAGGGACAGGAAACAAAGGGTAGTAGTCGACGGATGTGTTTGCGAATGGAAAGCGGTTTCCAGTAGCGTTCCACAGGGCTCAGAGTTGGGTCCCTTGATGTTTGTGGTATATATTAATGATTTGGAGTTAAATATGAGAGGCACGATTGGGAAATTTGCTGATGACACAAAAATTGGCCTTGTAGTTGATAGTGAAGAGGATAGCTGTAGACTCCAGAATGATTTGGTTGGGTGGGTGGAAAAGTGGCAAATGGAATTCAATCTAGAAAAGTGTGAGGTAATGCATTTGGGGAGGGCAAACAAAGTGAGGGAATACACAATAAACGGGAGGATAGTGAGAGGGATAGAAGAAGTGAGAGACCTTGGAGTGCATGTCCATGGGTTCCTGAAGGTGGCAGGACAGGTAGATAGAGTGGTGAAGAAGGCATATGGAATGCTTTCCTTTATTGGCTGAGGTATAGAATACAAAAGCAGGGATGTAATGCTGGAACTGTTTAAAACGCTGGCTAGGCCACAGCTGGAGTATTGCATACAGGTCTGGTCACCACATTATAGGAAGGACATAATTGCTCTTGAGAGAGTACAGAGGAGATTTACAAGAATGTTGCCAGGGCTTGAAAGTTGCAGTTATGAGGAAAGATTGGATCGGCGAGGGTTGTTTTTCCTTAGAACAGAGGAGGCTGAGGGGTGACCTAATTGAGGTGTACAAAGTTATGAGGGGCCTAGATACAGTATACAGGAAGGACCTGTTTTCCCTCGCGGAGAGGTCAATTACCAGGGGGCACAGATTTAAGATGATTGTTAGAAGGATTAGAGGGGACATGAGGAAAAAAATTTTCATCCAGAGGGATGAGGGATGGTGGGTATCTGGAATTCACTGCCAGGAATGATGGTGGAGGAAGAAACCCTCAAGTCATTTAAAAGGTACGTGGACATGCACCTGAAGTTCTGAAACCAGCAAGGCTATGGACCAAGTGCTGGTAGGTAGGATTAGAATGGGCGGCTAGTTTTTTCAGCACGGACACAATGGGCTGAATGGCGTCCTGCTGTGCCGTAATTTTTCTATGGTTCTATCGTTCACTACATAAATGCACTAAATAAATGAAAATCTTCCTTTAGATTTTTAAGACGTTAATTTCAAGTGTCCTACATGTATATTTCATTTGCTGTAAAGCACTTTGGGAAGGTCTGAGGTCGGAAAAGCTGCTGGATAACTGCAAGTTTTTCTTTTTACAACAGCCAAAGGATCTCAGTAATTTAGGAAGGGAAATTCTCAAATAGTTAACAATCAGGAGCTGGACACTGACTCTTCTTGAGGTATCTTGGCTTTGAATCCGGAGTCTCCCTGTCTGCAAAGGCCTTTGTCAACCCAATTCTTGGAGATAGCACCCATTTTGCATTGAATGGCCTGTTTAGCAGTTCAATGTGCCTTCCCCAGGACTAGTCCAGATGTGATGATGATAGTCTCCAACAGTCACTATGTATATTTGCAGTACAGAAGAGGTCACCTGACCTCTTACTCCATCTTGTCTGCAGCGAAAGTGCGTCCATTTTTTGGAGTTTAGTTCATCAGTTCATTTTTATAATTCATAACTGCTCCAGTTCACTTTAGTTCATAACTGTTCCTTGTGTGAGTGTGACAACATTTTAGGAAGAAAAGCAAGGAATGGGAATATACACACAGTAGAAAGTTGCTGAAGAGTGTCGATGAATGGAGAGAGGCAGGGGTTTAAGTAGATAATGCACTGAAAAATGAGCATGAATAGATAAAGCATTAATAAAGACTAACAACTCTGAGTTTTATAAACAGGGTTACAAAGTACAAGATTAAAAAAGTAATAATAAATTTGTACAAACATTAGTTTGGTCACTGTTAGAGTACTGTGTACATTTTTGGGTCCCACATTATAAAAATGACGTTAAAGCCATAGAAAGCATACAAAGTAGATTCATCAGGATGATGTCTGGGATGGAAAACTATAGTTATGAGCAGAGGTTGAGATACTGGGACTATTTCCATTGGATCAGAGATGGGTAAGAGGAGAATTAATCATGTTTTTCTGTAAGTTATGACAGGTTTTGATAGATTGAATCAGGAATGGTTATTTCCTCTGATTGGGAAATTAGTGACACGGGATCATCAATTTAAAATTATCATTAGGAGAGTGAGGAGAGAGTTGAGGAGAAATCTGGGAATGCTTTCCCACATGGAATGTTTGAGGCAGAGAACATGGTACCTTTGAATTGAAAAATGGGGTAAATAATTGAAGCAGAGGAAGATTCAGAGATGTGAGAGAAAACAGGACAGCTGGACTAATTTTGGATTGCTCTAGCAAAATGATGCACTGACATGATGGGCCAAATGGCCTCTTTTTGGGATGTAAACATCTATGGTTCCAGGGGTTAAAGTCCCAGAAAGTCTTTTTTTTATCTTAACGAGGTCATTCCAAAGACTTCAATTTACCATTAGGTAATGATGGTTTTCCAGTTAAAAAGTGAACTGTAGTTGCAAATAAGCAAAGGCTATTCATAATATTGTCTTGTAGAGACATTATATTCTCCCGTGGAACATCTGCTGATACAACAAATGGACTCTGCAACAATCAATTCAAAACAACTGCAAACTACATTTTCAAAAAAGAAAAGGCGATAATTATGTCTAAGATTATCTCAAGGAGGCTGTAGTGAAGAACTGGATGTCAAACTGTATGAGTCCAACATAAATCCATCTGATAACATAACATTTTGATGGATGAATGATTGAGCAATTAGGAAGAGTGACTTTCATGGAATCCATAGTGGTGCTGTAATAGCACACCATTATCTTCAAGATGTTGAACAATAAATTCATTCAGAAGCTTCATGCCCAGGGGGAATATGTAACATTGTTGGATCGATAGTCTTATGGAAGTGTTCAGTCTCCCTCTTTATATAAAAATGATTGTTTTAACAGTAAGTTGCCACTTTGAGAGGAAGAATAATCTTCGTATATTTGTATTGAACACTAATTATAAACTGCTTCTTTAAAGCAAAATTATCATATTACACTTGTCTTCTGGTTGAGGCATTGCCAATATTTCAGGAAAACACACTTTAAATGAGTTGAATAATTTAATCCATTAAAGTCCTTCTCATTTCTCATGTTCTACTCAGATACACTGAAAACTTCTCAAGTTTATTTTTAAACAAAAAGGTATTATTCTCTATGTTAATTATGTGTATGTGGTAAAGGGGAGGGGCACTGCTCCATCTAATATTGTTGGGTTGTGGTGGGAGTGGCGGGGGGCGGGGCTAGTGGTAAAGTGGACAAGAATATTTCCCACATATTTGCATCTACACCTAAAAGGGGAGGTTAAAAAACCAAGAAAAAATAAGATAAAAAATGATACTGATGGGATAATGAAATAAAAGTACAGCAGTAAAACTCAAAGTACTATCAATAATTATTTGCAGTTTCTCCCTTATTAAAGAGAGCATATAATTTTGGACAGTGGTCTGACAGATTAATCTTTCATACCCTATATTATTCATCCTAAATTTACAACGGTAGGATGACAATGGTGTCAAATCATTGCCACCAATGATATGGTTATAGAACAACACTGGAATAGCCTAAGAAACCAGTATTAAAATAAAGAAAGATATTCTTTTTCATCAAAACACTTCATTTACCTGACACATTGGCACAAAACACTCAATGCAAAACCTGTATTTGTATCAGTTTAGTGGCAGCCTCAGCCCTTGGCTGGCACTCTGGATGCCTGGAGGGGAACACCAGCTCGGGCGCAACTGGCATCCACTCTAAACATCTCTATGCCACCAGTTCCACTGACTGGTCCAGGCTACGTAGTGTGTATGTCAATGCACAGTTCCTGCATGCACTCCAAGTGCTGTTGCATATGACTCTCCATGAGGTTGGCCACTCTCTCAATGGAGGAGCTCATGCATTCAAAGCCCTGAGCCATGGTGGCATACATGAGCTGGATGGTCTCCTCTATTCTGTGCTCATGACCCCGCACTGTCTCAGGGAACTCTGACATTTAGGAACACATCTCCTGCTACTGGTGGTCCAGGTAGAGCCTCCTTTCCAGTGACTCCTGAGGCCTTGCACCTGTACCCAGCTGAGCAGAGCTGTGTCTGTCCTCATTCCTCTGAAGGGAACTGACCACAGCTGCCTCTGCCACCTCCTCCTGCATACTAGTGCCATGCTTCTCACCCTGTGCCACCCTATCTAAATGCGTGTGAGGACCCACCGAGGTGAGTGTATCTGTGCTAGTGCGCTTGTAAGGTGTGACTGTGCTTCTTCGGATCTTTGCTGGTCATCTTGACCTGGTGATGGAGAGGGAGAGGGAGAAGGTCTCCTTGGGTGAGCATCTGCACCTTTGGGAGACACAAGAAGAGATCATGAGAGATAACCTTGGAGAGCAGAAGCCTCTGCAGTGCTGAGGCTTCCCAATACAACTCAGTGTTTGGCATGTTATCGGGTCGGGTGGAGTGCAATTCACCCCCTTAATGAGTGCATTGCCCTCTGTAATCACCATCTCCACCATGGGTGCCCATTTCGCCATGGCCAACTTCCTCATGGTCTGCACTCTTGGCTATTTCCATTGCTCTGTCCTCCATTTGTGTGGCAATCTGAAGGTAGGGTACCCTTCCACCTGTTTGGGCCCTCTCTCAGACATTATGTACACCTTTCTCCTGCAAGGACAAAAGAGAGCGTGATAAGGCACTGCTGTCCTTTATGGCCAATGGCAGCTGCTCAATTTCACTGGTGTATATGTCAGTGCTGGCAGATCCTCAGGAGCACTATGGTTCAGTAAGTGGCCTGTGCACACACCCCTCCCATATCAGGAGCAGCATGCACCCTGAGGCTCCAGCTGATGTGTCTACTGGCAGATGAATACCCAAAGATCTGTCCTGAGGGTGGGGGATAGCACTCCTTATCAGAGTGTATCAGGTCATTGAACCTTTTCCTGCACTGGATCCAGGTTCTTCTCACCACACTTCTGCTGCTGACATCGATCTCTATCCATGCCTCCTGCCACCCTGCAAGAAGAAGAACCCCCTCTTTTCCCTCTAGCATCACCTCCAGGTCCATGTCTGAAAAATGATGGAGTTGCCTTGCCCTGGGTTCCAGGCCTTCGGCTCTCCTGAGACATCATGGAAATGAAATTTTCTGTGATTCCTCACTGTGCAGTCACAGCAGTGAAATGGCAGCCACAGTAATGGCTGCTGTGTTGAGTTTAAATTGGGTTCGCACTCGAGTTGACCCATCTCTGTTTTCTCCCCCATGGTCATTAATTGGCCACCAAACCCATCTCCATGTCAATTAAGTGATCACCCCCGTGAAACTTGGAGTCCAATTTTGTTTACCCTGGGGTTTGGGACCCAGAAATGGTCCTGACTTCTGTTTCCCGCCCCTGCAGCGAAGATCCAGCCCATGAGCTCTGCTTGGTGACTCTTACCATTGACAGAGGATGTGAACTCAACTTGTGATGACTTTTAGAGATGAAGTTGTGGCTTGTTACTGCATGAACTTTGCTGAACTTTGAGTACCACTGTGTGACCTTTTTAAAATTATAGTTAATTGTTTCCCCCACCGAGGATCTTGCATCACTTGCATTCCTCCATGACCAACAGGCCTGGTGACCTATTTCCAAGTCTCTGTCTACGCAGTCTTAAACTAGTTGATAGGGATATTCAAGAGTAACTAAGTTAGCTTCTTCCCCCATCACCCTGGGAACAACTTGAACCAAATAAATAATGTTCAACTCAGGTCATTAATAGACTGCACCTAGGGCTACTCATTAAATGTATCCATTTCACTGCCCAAGTCAGTAAAGAACATAAGAATTAGGAGTAGGAGTAGGAGTAGGTCATATGGCCCACGAGCCTGCTCCACCTTTCAATAAGATCATGGCTGATCTTCTACCTCAATTCCACTTACCCACACATCTCGATTAGCTTAGTGTCCAAAAATGTATCAAACACTTTCTTGAATATACTCAACAACTGAGCATCCACAGCTCCCTGTGGTAAAAAAAATTCCAAAGATTCACCACCCGCTGAGTGAAGAAATGTCTCCTCATCTCAGTCCTAAATCAACCCCTTATTCTGAAACTTTAACATCTAATTCTAGACTCTCCAATCAGGGAAAACAGCATCTTCCCTATCAATTCCTCGAAGGATTTTATATATCTCAATGAGATCATCTCCGATTCTTCTAAACTCTACAGAATCTAGGTCCATTCTACTCAACCTCTCTTCATAGGTCAGCCCTCTCATCCAGGAAGCAATCTACAGAAGCTTTGTTGCGCCTCCTCTAAGGTAAGTATATCCTTTCTTAGGTAAGGACCAAAACTGTAGATAGTGCTCTGGTGTGGTCTTACCAAAGCCCTATATAATTGCAACAAGACTTCCTTACTCTTGTACTCCAACTCCTTTTCCATAAAGGATAACAGATTATTGCCTTCCTAATTGTTTGCAGTACCTGCATGTTAACTTTCTGTGATTCAGATACAAGGGATCCCAAATTCCTCTGAATATCAACATTTACTCTCTCTTTAGTCTATCCTAGTCTATCCTTAGATACAGAGATGGTGCCAGAGGACTAGAGAATTGCAAATGTTCCACCCTTGTTCAAAAAGGGTGTAAGAATAAGCTCAGCAACTACAAGACAATCAGTTTAACCATGGTGGTGGGAAAGCTTTTAGAAACAACAACCTGAGACAACATTAACAGTCACTTGGACAAGTGTGGATTAATTAAGGAAAGTCAGCACAGATCTGTTAAAGGCAAATCGTGTTTAACTAACTTGAATGAGATTTTTGAGGAGGTAACAGATAGGGTTGAGGAAGGTAATGTGGTTGATGTGGTGTACATGGACTTCCAAAAGGCGTTTGATAAAGTGTCACATAACAGACTTGTCAAGAAAGTTAAAGCCCATGGAATAAAAGGGACAGTGGCAGCATGGATACGAAGTTAGCTAAGTAACAGGAAATAGCGAATAGTGAACGGTTGTTTTTTGGACTGGAGGAGGTATACAGTGGATTTCCCCAGGAGTACTAGAGCCACTGCTTTTATTGATCTATATTAATGAACTAGACTTGTGTATGCAGGGCAAGATTTCAAAATTTGATGGTGACACTAAACCTGGAAGTATTGTGAACTGTTGGGAGGATAATGATAGACTTCAAGAAGACAGCAACAGGCTGGAGGAATGGATGGACACATGGCAGATGAAATTTAATGCAGAGAAGTGTGATGTGACACATTTTGGTGGGAAGAACGAGGCGAGGCAATAAAAAATAAAGGATACAATTCAAAAGGGGGTGCAGGAACAGAGGGACCTGGAAGCATATGTGCACAAATCGCTGAATGTGGCAGGTTCAGAAAGTGGTTAAAAAGGCATGCAGGATCCTGGGTTTTATAAATAGGGGCATAGAGTACAAAGACAAGAAAGTTATGGTGAACCTTTATAAAACACTAGTTCATCCTCAACTGGAGTACTGTGTCCAGTTCTGGGCACCACACTTTAGGAAGGATGTAAAGGCATTAGAGAGGGTGCAGAAAAGATTCACTACAATGGTTTCAGGGATGAGGGATTTCAGTTATGAGAATAGATTAGAAAAACTGGGGCTATTCTCCTTAAAGAGAAGATTGAGAGGAGATTTGATAGAGGTGTTCAGAATCATGAGGGGTCTGGCATAGTGGAGAGAAACTGTTCCCATTGGTGGAACAGTCATGAACCAGAGGACACAGACTTAAGGTGATTGACAAAAGATCCAAAGGAAATATGCGGAAAACTTTCATACAACAAATGACCTTTTTATTCCTACGCTCTGTTTTCTGTCTGTTAACCAGTCCTCAATCAATGCTAATATATTTCCCCCAATCCGTGAGCCCTACAGGTTCCAGGTTTGATTCTTGGTCTGAATGTGATTTCAGCTGAGGTGGCTTCAGTGAAGTGCTATGGAGAGGAGAATTACTCCCCTTCATGATTCATCCAGTGAGCCCTGCTGAGGAGCACATGCGTGTGAAGATACAATTCACCTGACAAGTGGGCTGGAATGGAAAAGTAAGAATGTGACACTTCAGTTTTGCAGAGCCTTTGTCTGACCCTATACAGTGTTCAGTTTTGGAAACCAAATTAAGTTATGTGGACAGATTACATAAACGTGGTTTGTGGACCCTTGAGTTTGGAACTTTCAGGGGCCATCTAATCAAGAAGTTTAAAATGATAAAATGAATCGATAGGGGAGATGTAGAGAAACTTTCACTGGTGGGGAAATTCAGAACAAGGGGCACAATAAAATTAGCAGCAGTTAAGAGTGAAACTAGGAAGCATTTTTTTTCACACGAAGGAAAGAAAGACTTGCATTTATGTAGCACCTTTCATAACTACCTGATGCCCCGTAGCACCTTCCAGCCAATGAAGTACATTTGAAGTGTAGTCACGGTTGTAATGTAGGAAAGTGGAAATTTGAAGTTGTCTGACCCAAATGCTGTGAATGCTGGGTCAGTTAACATTTACAAGACCGTGATCAATAGATTTTAATTAGGTAAGGAGTAAGGGGCATGGAGAAATGAACAGTAAATGCAGTTAAGGTACAGAGCAGCCATGATCTAATAGAATTGCCAGATAGACTTAAAGGACTGTTGACACACCATCCAAGCATGCAAAACAACCATTTGGGAGAGGTACCAGAATGTGCCTGGTGTTATGATTTGGCTTTTCTTCATTTTGTTTTTGTCCACATATTGTTGCCTTCTGTATTTGGGACTACATTTGCAGGTGAGCTCTGTGCCCCAGAGAGAGTGTTTTCACTTGCCATAACATCTTGGCAAATTTATACTGTGCCCAGGGAATGAACAGGCAACACTCTTCAATTTATTTTGACTCTTAGTTGCATCATATGATCTGTCTTGTTTTCAGAAGGTGGCAGAATGACACCACACTGGACTCTGACATAAAGTGCCAAGGAAGTTTCTGAAACACTCATAGAACAAGGGAATAACAAGAAGGAGAGATATAAGTATTTAAAAAGTGTCTTTTACAACCTCAGGACGTTCCAAAGTGCTTCACAGCCAATGAAGCATAGTCACTGTTGTACTGTAAGAAAGCACATTTATCATAACATACTGTCTAAATAACAATAACCTACTGCCCTATGAAGGACGTTTGTTTACTGTATGTGAAAGGTGCTATATAAATGCAATTTCTTTCTTTCCAGTAATTATTAAGCTAAGCTAATTCCTCAAGAATTAGAAAAAAGTTGTTTGCAACTATGATATAAGTAATATGTTTTACATCGCGATCCCTTTCTTTTTCTGCCTATTAATGGAAGCTATTTCTCTTCAGAAGCTTCACTCGGACTCTGATTTGAATAAGTGAGGTGAGAGTGACTGCTCTTGACATCAAGGCAGCATTTGGCCGAGTACGGCATCAAGCAACCCTAGCAAAACTGGAGTCAATGGGAATCAGGGGGAAAACTCTCCGCTGGTTGGAGTCACACTTAGCACAAAGGAAGATGGTTGTGGTTGTTGGAGGTCAATCATCTCAGCTCCAGGACATCACTGCAGGAATTCCTCAGGGTAGTGTCCTAGGCCCAACCATCTTCAGCTGCTTCATCAATGACCTTCCTTCAATCATAAGGTCAGAAGTGGGGATGTTCGCTGATGATTGCACAATGTTCAGCACCATTCGTGACTCCTCAGATACTAAAGCAGTCAGTGTAGAAATGCAGCAAGACCTGGACAATATCCAGGCTTGGGTTGATAAGTGGCAAGTAACATTCATGCCACACAAGTGCCAGGCAATGACCATCTCCACCCCTTGACATTCAATGGCATTAATATCACTGAATTCCCCATTATCAACATCCTGGGGGTTACCATTGACCAGGACTAGCCTGAACTGGAGTAGCCATATAAATACTGTGGCTACAAGAGCAGGTCAGAGGCTAGGAATCCTGAAGTGAGTAACTCACCTCCTGACTTCCCAAAGCCTGTCCACCATCTACAAGGCACAAGTCAGGAGTGTGATGGAATACTCTCCACTTGCCTGGATGGGTGCAGCTCCAACAACACTCAGGAAGCTCGACAACATCCAGGACAAAGCAGCCTGCTCAATTGGCACCCCATCCACAACATTCACTCCCTCCATCACCAATGCACCAGTGTGTACCATCTACAAGATGCACTGCAGCAACGTACCAAGGCTCCTTAGACAGCACCTTCCAAACCCGCGACCTCTATCACCTAGAAGGACAAGGGCAACAGATGCACGGGAACACCACCATCTGCAAGTTCCCCTCCAAGCCATACACCATCCTGGCTTGGAACGATATCGCCGTTCCTTCACTGTTGCTGGGTCAAAATCCTGGAACTCCCTTCCTAACAGCACTGTGGGTGTCCCTCCCCCACATGTACTGCAGCTGTTCAAGAAAGCAGCTCACCACCACCTTCTCAAGGGCAATTAGGGATGGGCAATAAATGCTGGCCTAGTCAGCAATGTCCACATCCCATGAATGAATAAAAAAAATGACAGCTTGGTAAATATATTGCAAAAGATTACCAGGGCTAGTAGATTTAAATAACTGTCTGTCAATCAAACATATTCATACAAATCCCACAAGATGCTTGTATTTGATCTGAATGCTTTAGCTCCTCCCTTGCATAGCAGCAAACAGACAAACCAACTAAAATCTGTGACAATGGCATTAAATTAAGATGGGATATACTCTTTATGAGTGAATCAGATAATTAAACCTTTCTGTGTCATACTAAATTATAGACAAGAGTGATTTGCTTTTGTTACACCTGGCAGCCAGGGAAATGTACACCAGCAGGAGACAATAATTTCAAAAGAGGGGGAAAGGTGAAAATTGGCAAAACAAAAATCCTTGTGGGGCCATTGCAGTTTCAATTATATAATTCCTGGCAGGGATTGGAGGCACACATTTATCTGGAAAAATGCCTATAAACTAATAAATATTTTGTCAATAATTGCCAATGCAAATTGCTGATTTTAATTTTCTATGATGGCTATGATCCCCTTCTGATCTGTCAGCCGAGTATTTTCTACTGCAGGTTCTGTTTAAAAGAAATGTATAAATTCTTCTTTGTTCTTATGTGGAGTCCTTTAAGAATAAAGTGCCTGCAGGTGTGAACATTGCAACAGAATGTCAAGTTACAGCAGTGCACAGCCTCTTTATACAGCAATCAGCACATGGTTGCTGATCAGAGAGACTTTATTGCATCGAAAATCAGGTCAACCAATGATGCTCTAAGTGCCTTCAAGATGCACCTTTGGGGCTTCATTATCACTTCACAATGCATGAGAAATAGATTAACTCTCATATTGCAGCTCAGTGAACTTTATCATCTAGAGCTTCAGGTGTAATGGGGTTTCCAATGGGAATGCTCCTATCTGAGTGTTTGTAAGAAGAGGAGGAGGATCTGCATGGCAGGCAGGTCAGGCTGTTGAAAAGCTTCTCTATGTTCACCCATTTGAATACTAACTTGCGCAACTACAGATAGAGATGGCCAGTCCTCGCTTTGGTAGTTAATTAGTGTATACAAAGGAACCTCTTCTCAAAGGAAGCTGGGATAGCACACCGCATGGCATCAATAAGCTATGAGAGCACCAGATGAACTGTAATTTGTTGGACGCTTCCTTGGAATTATCCTGATGATAGTGGCACTCCATGGAAAAAGACATCCCAGGGTGATCAACAGGCATCATGTCCTGATTAGCAGGCATTGTTGCACCTACCTGGCAATGACTGTGGGAAATGTCCTCACAGGCTCTGGATCACTAGAGAGCCAGATGCAGAAAAAAAGAAAAATTTGCATTTATATGGCATCTTTCATGACCTCAGATATCCCAAAGCACTTTATAGCCAATGAAATAATTTTGAAACATAATCACTACTGTAATGTAGGAAACATGACATCCAATTTTGCAAATAACAATGAGATAATGGATAGATAACTTTTTTTGATGTTATCTCAGTGTTAAAGGTTAATGAGGACAACTCCCTGTTTTTCTTCAAATAGTGCCATGGAATCTTTTACATCCACCTGAGAGGACAGAAAGAGCCTTGATTTAGCATTTCATCTGAAAGACAACACCTCTGACAGCGGAGTACTTACTCCCTCAGTACTACACTGGAGAGTCAGTCTGGTTTATGTGCTCAAGTCACTGGAGTGCAACTTGAACCCACAAGCTTCTGATTCACAGGTAAGAGTACTACTACAGAGCCAAGGCTGACACCTGACAAAAAGCTGTTCCATCTGCTGCAGCTGCTATGTAGCATTGGGCTGACACATCCAATGACAGTAATGGTCAGCTGCAGCCTAAATCTTGTCTCCTTCCCCTTGCAGGCATTCTGAAATGTTGATATATGGGTATGGTGCCATTGGGTGCCACAGAGGGCAACTCTCCCTGCAACCACCTCATGCTGTAGCACCTTCACTTCAGCAGCCATTAAATAGAAGATTGGGTGCTGGGCTGCTCCATTACTATCTTGCAAATATGTGCTTGTACTGGGGATTTCCTTTCCCTTTAATTTCTACTCCTTATTGCCTTCTACTCCTCCCCGTCATCCTTTCTAAAGGCTGCTAACAGATTGCATCTTCTGAACTGTTTGAAAGACAGAATTTTTGACCACTTTTTCTTAAATTCCACTTTAACTCTCCTTTTCCCTTTAAGTTCCACTTACACATATAGACAGGTTAAGTGAGTGGGCAACAAGATGGCAAATGGAGTATAATGTAGGGAAGTGTGAAGTTGTTCACTTTTGGTCATAAAAATAGAAAAGCAGAACATTTTTTAAAAGGTGTGAAACTGGTAACTGTCGATGTTCAGAGACACTTGGGGGTACTAGTACAAGGAACGCACAAAGTTAACATGCTGGTGCAGCAGGCTAGTAGGAAGGCAAAGGCATGCTGGCCTTTATAGCAAGGGGATTGGAGTACAGGAATAAAGAAGTTTTACTAAAATTGTACAGGGCTTTGGTGAGACTGCACCTGGAATACTGTGTGCAGTTTTGGTCTCCACATTTAAGAAAGGATATACTTGCACTGGAGGCAGTGCAGCGAAGATTTACTAACTTGGTCCCTGGGATGAGGGGGTTGACCTATGATTAGAGGCTGAGTAAATTGGGCCTATATTCTCTGGAGTTTAGAAGAATGAGAGGCGATCTAATTGAGACAGACAAGATTCTGAAAGGGCTTGATAGGGTAGAAGCTGAGAGATTGTTTCCATTGGTCAGGGAATCTAGAACACGGGGACACAGTCTTAGGATAAGGGGTCAGGACTGAGATGAGGAGAAATTAATTCACTCAAAGGGTTGTGAATCTTTGCAATTCTCTACCCCAGAAGGTTGTGGATACTCAATCATTGACTACATTTAAGGCTGAGATAGATAGATTTTTGGTCTGTCAGGGAATCAAGGGATATAGGGAGCAGGCAGAAAAGTGGAATTGAAGGCTATGATCAGCCTTGATCATATTAAATGGTGGAGCAGGCTCGATGGGCCATATGGTCTATTTCTGCTCCTATTTCTTGTGTTCTTGTACACACAGCTGTCTTCTCCCACCACTAAACCATTCTCTGCATCCATTCAAATCTGCAGCTCAGGCTGTGCAAATGAGCTGGCCATGGAAAATTGAATGGTGATCTAATACTTCAATTTGAGCTTGTCTAATATATCAAAATACGATTTGGTTTGAGACCATAAAGCATTTGGGTTGAAACTATATATATAATGGAAATGCTGGACAATTGGTTTGGTGCTTGCCTCACACCAGAGAGCCAAATAAGGACTGTTCCCAAAACTTTATTTGTAAAATATCGCTTTAATGTGAATGATGTAGGAATATCAGTGGCAACTTTCCACTGATACTAGAATCTTTCAATTTTCAAAGATTTTTTATGAAGCTATCATAAGCCAGAGAAAATGTGTAACATGTCAGGTGAGATCACTCGGACACTGTGCTGGTCACCGAATGCAAGCGTTTTAAGTGCAATCTGTTGATAGAACTTCCGTAATAAAAGTTATATGTTGAAGCTTGTGCTGTTGCACAATGTGGCCACAATTATGTGGTTGTATGTCCCATCAACATCTGCTAAACTATTTGTCCATCTCCTCCCAAAACACCAGTCTAGTTCCACAAATCTACATTTACAATGGACAACAATAGCAGAAGGTTAGATAAATACAGCAAACACAGATTCAAAATAAAATCCCTTGCTTTAACTGGGTCACTCATTGAGCTCCTTCTAGAGGTTGCTTTCCTCTAGGTTCTGCATGCACACTAGAAGCACCTTCAATTCATATGATCAACTCAACAATTTATTGCATGGTTCCAGATCCAAGAAATAAATAAATTTAAAAATAGCGTGACAGATAGAATACATCACAAAAACAGCTGTGAAACATGAGTTTCCTTTCTTCCCTGTGAACTTGATCATAACCCACCAGCAGCAGTCACTCTCATCTGTGGAAATAAAAATCATATTTTATGGCTGTAGGTGATGTATCATTCAAAGTTTTTGTCAAACAATGATACTAGCAGTCTTATCAAATGTTACTGAAAATTTACAACATGGATATCATGTTGCTTGTCAGACATAATTTCTAATGATGTAAATACAGGTAACACCAGAACAGACTGACAATCTTCCAGATCTCACCTTTTGTTATTTACCTCTACATCTTGATGAACGGGGATTTGTCATCCATGAGCTTATTGTGGATGATTGCATTGATGTTGTGGCCTTGATGGAAACCTGTCTGAGGGGCAATGACTCCTTCCCCCTTAATGAAGCTTCCCACCTGGCTATGCCCTCCATCACTTGCCCCACTCAAACCACCATGGAGGCAGTGTAGCCTGTATCACCAAATCATACCTTGATTCATCCCGCTACTGCTCTGGGACTTTCTCCTCCTTTGAGCATCTCACCTTGTTCCACCTCTCACTTTTCATTTAAAATCCTTGTTCTTTACCACCCATCCAAATGCCATGAAAATTTTCTCACTGAGATATCTCCACTGCTTTCATCCTTCAGCCTCTGCACCAAGTGACTTCACATCCTCGGTGATTTCAACCTCCATCTCAACTCATTATTCTCTCTCTCCTCTGTTCACTGCCCTCCTATCATCCCTAAATCCCTCCCTTCATATAAACTCCCCTATCCATATTTATGGCACCATTAATCGTTTCCTTGTATCGCTTTCCACCCACATCCCTCTTTCCTAACTCTTGTGTTTGCCCTGGAAAAAACTCTCTCCCAAGTCACTGACAACTTTCAAATTCCTAGCTGTCTAGCTTTTGGCCCTCCATTCACCACAACATTTCTGATGCCCTAGTCCCCATGAAAACCATGACTCTTTCTCACCTTGGTTGTTCTCGCAGTATGACCCTCATTGCCGCCCCCTTAAGTCCAAGGAATGCATACTTGAAAGTCTATGGCAGACAACTGGTTTAACCATTCTTTGCCTGATCTAGCTGGATCACATATAGCACCAGCAGGTCCTGCTCTCCTCTGCCAAAATGGCTTACTATTCAGGATCATCTTGGAATGACAAGAAAACCCTTCGTTTCTCTTCTCCACTACAAACTGTCTTCTCTCCCTTCACCTCCAAGCACAAGTGCAAGGAGCTCATGGACTTCTTTGTCACAAAGATCGAGACCATCTGTTCAGTTGCCTCTGCTGCTTCCCTCCTTTCCCCTAGCCCATGTATCAAACTTCTTCTAAGGCTCCACCCTGTCCTACCCCTAAACTTACATCTTTCTCTAGTGTCTCTTCTATATACCCTCATGCCCTCTCTGAATTCATCTTGTCCACAAGACCACCTCTTGCTCCCTGAACCCTATTCACACCAACTGCTGACCGCCCAGCTTCCCTTCCTGGCTCCCATGTTCCCTTTGCTCAGGTATCATCTTCCTCTCCTTCAAATCTGCCATCATCACCACTCTCCTCAAAAAAAACCACCCTCGACCTCACTGTCCTTACAAACTACTGTCCCACCTCCAATTTCCCTTTCTCCTCCAAAGTCCTTAAATGTGTTGTCACTTCCCAAATCTGTATCCATCTTTTCTGGAACTCTATGTTGAATCCCTCCAATCAAGTTTCCTATCACTATGGCCATGGTATTCTATCCCTCCCCATCCTTCTAGACTTGTCTGCAGCCTTCAATACAACTGACCACACAATCCCCTGTTGTCCAGCTGGCTGGGACTGCACTCGGCTGATTCCATTCTTATCTATCGAGTCGCAGTCAGAGAATCACCTGCAATGGAATCTCTTCCCATTTCCGTAATGTAATGTCTGTTATCCCCCAAGGATCTATCCTTGACTCCCTCCTATTTCTCATCTACATGCTGCCCCTCGGTGACATCATCAGAAAACACAGCATCAGTTTCGCATGCACGCTAATGACATACAGCTCTACATCAACACCATCTCTCTTGACACCTCCATTGTCTCCTAAATTGTCAAACTGTTAGTCTGATATCCAGTATTGGAAGGGCAGAGAGTTCCTCCAATTAAATAGAGAAGATCGAACCCATTGTCTTTGGTTCCTTCCACAAACCCCGTTCCCTTGCTATTGACTCCATCCCTCTCCCTGCCAGCTGTTTGATGCTGAACCAGATCATTCACAACCTTGGTGTTATTTTTGACCCCAAGATGAGCTTCCAACTACATATCTGTGCCATCACCAAGACCGCCTACTTTCAGCTCCATAACATGTCCCGGCTCCAACCCTGACTCAGCTCACCTACAACTGGAATCCTCATCCATGCCTTTGTTACCTCTAAACTTGACTATTCCAATGCTCTCCTAGCCGGACTCACATCATCCACCCGACATAAACCTGAGCTCGTCAAAGCTCTGCTGCCCATATCCCAACTCACACCAAGTTCCGTTCACCCATCATCTCTGTGCTCACTGACCTATATTGGCTCACAGTCTGGCAATGCCTCAATTGTAAAAACCTCGTCCTTGTTTTCAAATCTCTCCATGGCCTTACCTCACCCTATCTCTGTAGCCGCCATTAGCCCCATAAGCTTTTGACATCACTTTGTTCCTCCAATTCTGGCCTCTTGCACATCTCTGATTTTAATCACTCTGTCGTTGCCAGCCTTGTCCTCAGCTGCCTAGGCCTTAAGTGATAAGAACTGCCAAACAACCTCTCTGGTACTGAAAATCAACTTTTACAAGTGTGGAGTCTCATTTGTTCAGATTTTAATTATTGTTGACAGTTTACTAAAAAATAGAAATGTAAATTTAAAAAAAAATATTTTCTTTCTGTCTCTATTTATTTCCCTCTCCCTCTTAATCCCAACTCTCTTTCCATCTTAATATTTCACTTTCAGTACTTGATTTGACATTGAATTAACTATTCTAACTGACATTTCCTGGTTCAGATTCTATGTGGCTCAGTAAACATTCTTCAATCTGATTGGTTAAGGAGGAGCACAATTGCTTGCCCTGTTCACCCAAGTCCCTGAACTGTAGTAGAGGGCACTGCACCTAAATGGCTTTCTAATCGCAGTAAGTTCCAGGGCAAGATCCCATAGAAAGTCTGTGAACAAATGTTAAGTGTAATGAATGGCTGGTGCTGTTCGTTCACTACTGACTGGAAAATCCAAGGCAATATGTTTCTTCCAACTGCATGTAACAAAGCCAATAAAAGGCATCCAAGAATGTCATTTTTGTGGTCCACAATAGTAATGGTAATAATAATTTTACTATGTTGCCGTACTGAGTCTATCATCGTCTTTTCTTCCAAAGCAAATGGGACTGCAAGTGTCCAATGATCTCCCCTTGGAAATGATGGCTATATGTGGATACACTAACATAAACACATAAGTGATGGGACAGAGACTGTCACCTACAATTTCCCACACCTGTTTGCAGCCAGGTTACCTGAAGGAGATGATGAATAGTGACAAGATACTTTCCCAAAGGGAAGGAAGGAGAACAAAAAAGATTCAGAAATATTTCTATAACTCTGAATGCAGTCACACTTACAGCTATAGTAGATAGGTTAATCACTTGCCACAGATTAAAACTCCATGGTTCCAGCCATAAAGGAACCTTTATACACTATGCAGTGTATGATTGGTTATAGGAATAAGTGTAGACAGGGAATCTGTTCCACAATGGATTCTTTAGTGTATAAAGACAAAATCATTGTGCATGTTAGACTCATAGTGATTAGATGAAGAGGGTTTGATCATTTTTGATATTTGGAATACCGATTGTTCAACGGAACGACAGCTTTTGTGTGTTAAGAGTTTGAGGGGAGGGTTGGAATGTAATGAGTGTGTATAGGATGTGCTCTGGAGGACAGGTTTTAGTGTTAAGTTGGAAGACACTATATTCTGCTCCTCTGACTCATACTCCAGTTGAATGAGGAGTATGCAACAGATTGAATTTGCTGTTATTGGCCTCAAATTCCTGTTATAAATACAATGATAACACTTTCAAAGATGATGTGCACTACCAAAGTAGATGTTTTGAAGCCATGACTCTGACAGCTGTGCTCGACCACGCAGGCTGTGAACTCAACACCTGAGGTGCTCATAACTGGTGGCCCGTACGGACCTTCCAATTCATTGGTTAAGACATTGAAACAAAAGTAAATAGTTACACACTGCAACTTTATAACACTGCAGACATAATTTCAAGTCGTTTTGAACTTGATCTGCCAACTAAATTAGTTGAAGTTCACAGCTCCAGCGACCCGGGTTCAATTCTGGGTACTGCTAGCACAAGAGAATCGCCAGTAAGTGGTTTCTCTATGTGAATCATCTATAAAATTCATTATTTCACCTCAATTTTCCTGAGTGATTGACAGTCATACAGCTAGTGACATGAAAAGCAATCAAATTAGTCCTCTGGTTTATCAGCACCGTGTCTTGGGATGTGAATCTGTGATTCGGATCACACTCAACGCAGAACTGATCTCTTATCAGGTGTTTTGCACAGGAGATTAGAGTTTTGACAGAAAAATATCATTTACGTGGTAAGTATTTCAGTTAATGTGACCGTGGTCCTCAGTGGTATTGGTAAAATGTCAAATTTGAAGATTAGTTCATTTTAAGCTCTTGCCTTTGCATGTTTTATATTTTTATAAGTCTCACAGAGCACATCCATAAATTTTTCAAAAAAATACATTCTATAATTTATGGTACAAACATATACAACATCATAAAGGTAGGACAATAGGATGCTAAACAAGCCTTTCATGATAATCAGACATCCCTATTTGAATAATATAGATCAGATGGTGAAATTAGAAGTTGTCTGATATTTCTTAGCTGCCCCCAGCAGATGGCGGTGAAAGCTCGGTCCTGAACTGCCCAGTATGTTGTGTCCAGCACACTTTGGTGTAGCACTAGAGGGAGTCTAGTCTCTCTGTGCATGGCTTTTCAGTAAAGAAAACAGCATTTTAAAATAACTTTCAGCTGGTTTACAAATAAAAGGGAAATAGTCCATTCATATTGACTAATAGGTGTTGTTGCGGTGCAAATATTTTGTATCCGCTGATGCTAAATGTAGCATTGCTAATTTAAGAATAATTTGAAGTTAGACTTTGGTATCAAGACCAACGATTATATACTGATTTTTTTGAATCTTACTATCCAAAATTATCAATAAGAAGTTCTCAGGTGACTGACAGCAGCATCAATTTTTTAATAATTGAAAAGAACATGTTGTCCCACAGCTTTGCAGTTGTTTGACATCTTGCTGAGACTTGGAGGCCAGCAAACAGCACATCATGGACGCACTCGAGGTTGTAGCTCTTAGCCGTCAAAATAGCAATATGCATGGCAATACAACTGGGGCTGCCTCACCGCATGACTTGTAAAAGCACAACTGACATGGCACCAGTATAACTGGGGTAAAAGGGGATTTAGGGGCTAACCTTTTAGGTTACATCGGGAAGGTTCTTCTTTGTAACGTCAGATGTTTAAAACTGCAATATTCTGATGTTGTCAGTATTGTGTTGTGCAGGTAATTGTTCCATTCTTGTAGTTCCGAATTCACTGGTATTTATATTTATGCAAACAGATGTGTTCAAAATTAGCAGTCTTACTATCAAGTCACTGTAACACACCTGTGAAGTAACAGACGGTCCTGATAGTTAAACTCTGGTATGCAAGTGATACTGTCAGAGCGAAGCTCATGCGGTTTATGACTTCACCTGAATTTCTGCAGGGGATTGTCCCGATCTCCTGGAATAACTTCAGCGGATGATTGTCAGAAATCCCGAACAAGAAGGGTCATTTATACCGTTTCTCTAAGATTTCCACTAATCTTCCCTTGTAGTCCTGGAAGCATCCCCATGGAAATTCCAAGACTATGATTCCTGTTAATGCATTTATAAACACATTTGTTGCTCTTTGTTAATATAGATGTATTGTACAGCTATCAGAATTTTTGCAGTTTTGCAACTGTTAAGGGTGCAGGCATTGAAATAGTTCTCTTACACCAGCAGCAAGGCTTGAGTTAAATTCTGATGAAATGTCACAGACCTGAAATGTTGGGCTAGATTTTGTTCTCCCTCAGGAGGTGGATTCGTGGCAGGGGGTGAGGCTCACCACAGACCCCACGCTAGGAGGACCCGGCGCGATTCTCCCAGCGGCGGCCAGGCTCCGTGGCGACCCTCCCACGCCGCTGGGCGACAGGACCACAATTTAAATATTCAAATGAATAAAATTAATAGATTTACATTGACTTACCTGCGATCTTGAGGGCCTGCTGTGATCTTCAGCGTGGCAGCTGGAACTCCCGCGCCTTCAGTTCCCCATCCAGGGAAAGGGCATCGCCACACTGCTGGGGAGGGGGGAGGAGGTACGTTTGTTAGTGTGGTGGGGGGGAGGGGGGAGTGAAATGGTAATATTTGTAGGGGATGGTGGGAAGGGTTGAACCTTAAATTTTGTTCAGTTTGCGGGGGAAGGTCAGGTGTGAAAGGTAAGTGTTTTGGGGGGGGAAAGAGCAAATAGTTACTGTAATTGTTATGGGGGGGGGGGGGGGTGGGAAAGGCGCATTGGAAATGTATTTATTTAATTTTGGGGGGTAGGATTTTAAAAATTTAAATTGGGCGGCAGGGCTGCCTGCCCTCTAAAAATGGTGCCAGCGCACAGACCGCCCCAGCTATTTAAATGAGCCACCACGTTTGGGATTGCGGCTGCTCTTTGGTGTGTGGCCTCCATGGGTGGGCCGCCATTTTTTGAGTTTGCTGCTGAGATTGGCAATGGGGTGTTAAAATCCAGCCCGTTAACTCTGTTTCTCTCTGCAAAGTTGCTGCCAGACTTGCCAAATATTTCCAGCATTTTCTGTTTTTACCTCATATTTTCAGCATCTGCAGTATTTTGCTTTTGCGTTAATTTCCTTTTGGACTGCCCCATAATATGACTGAATCTCAACCTCAGAAGAACACCAGCATAGTGTTCTCTTTACCCAGTTCACCATTCTTATATCCTTTGCCGAGTAAAGCTCCTGTATTTGGTGCTATCACCAAATGATGAAGTTATTAATGGGCTAAGGTTATAGAAATTTATTTCACTGCAGATCTTTCCATTCAGCAAAGAGGACATCTTTTGGATTCAAACTTTGGTTATATTCAAATCCGGGTCCCACAGGAAAAAGGGGCAGTGTGCCTGAATCCGCTTGTTTTTAAAAATGAAGTTTAAATTGCTCATCTACTTGACTGGGAAAAGTTCTGCTCTAACTGTTTCACAATTATTCTGACACAAGGAGATGCCACTTTCTGTAACTTATGCTGTAAATGCAACTTCTCAGTCCTGTGACTATTAAATATTTCAATGCTATTGCTTTAGGTGCATGGTATATGCACACAGTATTATGAATTTGCTTTCCCTCCTCCCCTGGCCCCTCCCTCCTCCCCACTTTTTTTGATACTTTAAACAATATGCTTTTTCATTCACAGCTATTTATGAATGTCCTTCATGAGTAAACGATTAGTATGCCAGAGTTGTCTGGTCTGGATGGAATGGGTTGGTTATCTATTCCCACTTTTCTTTACACATGATGATATGTTAACCCAGGTCCCAATAACACGAACAACTTGCATTTCTGTAGCACCTTTAAGATAGTAAAATGTCCCTGGGATGTTGTTAGATCCCTGATCTATGTTGAGTTACCTCAACTTGTGGAGTGACAGGGTGTTATAATTGGCTTCAACACCTCTGGGTTAAGTAGGTGAAAACTAGCCAAGTTTCTTGCTCTTGATCACAAGTCAATGGCTCTTGCTTAAACTATGTTGTGTATGTGTGCACATGTACATGTGTGTGCCTATGTGTTTGTGTGCATATGTACATGTGTGTATATGCGTGTGTGTCTGTAGACATTGAGTGTGAACAGGACTGGACGTGCCTGTATTAGCCCCTTTTGTTCAAAGATCGGCTGACACTTACTGGAATGAAATTATTTACCAGTTAACATCTCATTTTTCCATATCAGCAAATAAATAGAGGACATGAAAGAGGGAAATGTGAAAAAAATCCACTGGTGAGGGTAACTTCATAACCTACGAGTTGTAAAGCCACCATTTATCAGAGAAAGGAAACATTGGCGCATGCAATATAAATGCAGTTTCAGGTACAATATTGATTTCCTGGGTTTTTCTGCAGATTCTGGCTGAAAATTTATGTTTTGTCCTAATTCTTTTTATATCTAAGATTGTGGATCGAAACCATGATTAAAATTCATTTTGCTGCTGCGCTGTGCTTTGAAAATTTCATGTCAGAAGAACAAAACTGTTGTGCCAAATTCAAAGTGATGAATGAGAGCTGACAGTAATCATTCGATATCGCTCAAAGTGACATGCAGGCTTTCTTTTGCTATTTTTCATTACCCAGAAGGTTAGGGACTTTGTATATTCCGCTGTGTTTTAAATTGGAAAGTAAAAATGCAATCCCTTTGCTAGACTTGCGTTTTGGGGTGGAAGAATAACATTAATGTTGTCAAAAGCCATTCATTACTTGGGTGGTCCAGTAGCAGAGTGCCGAAAAGCTCTGCCATGTGTGGCTGCAGGTTTGAGCCCTGACCCATTTAACAGCTTATGAGATGAGTTTTGTTAGGCCTGCACTATGTTATTGAGGTGGACTTCCAGAAAGAATGGCTCTCAAATGCCTTGCTTTTAAAGTTCTTATTCCCATGTTCTAATCCCTCCATGGCCTTGCCCCTACCCCAATCTCCGTAACCTCCTTCAACCCTATAACCCTCTAAGAGCTTTGTGTTCCTCCAACTATGGTCTCTTGTCCCACCTCCACTTCCCTTGCCCCGCCACTGGCAGCTGTGCCTTCAGCCATCTAGAGTCTGAGCTGTGGAATTCCCACCTTAACCCTCTCTGCCTCTCCACTCTCTCCTTTAAGATTCTTCGTAAAACCTACTTCTTTGATGAAGCTTCTGGCCCACCTGCTCTAATATTGCCTTCCTTGGCTTGGTGTCAATTTTTTTTTTGTCCGATTAGGCTCCTGTGTGTACCTTGGATTGTTTTACTGCATTAAAGACGTTATAACAAGTTGTTGTTGTTGAAAAAAAGAATAGAGAATCAAATGAAAAAAAATCAAAAGCTTAATTCCAATAATTAGCCATTTATTGTTTATTGATTATATTTTTCAGTCTGGTCATGGTAGCTTTCAAAGCAACTTACAAGTGATGATAAAGATAATGAAAGCCAAAGTAACTGAATGCACTGTCAAGCCTGACAGCAGTATTTGGAGCCATGTTCTGTGCCTGAGATAATTTCAAAGCAGGCGGGTAATGAAGAAAGGGCAGAAGCGCTTTGTCAGTGCACATGTTACTGACAGGTCACGATGTTAAACAACTTCTGTCCAAGGCAGTAATTTCACTTAAAAAGGCGGGGGCATTGTGATTAGAAATGGTTTTCTTGACCTCAGAAGGATGATCAAGGTAATGATAAAATTTCAAACAATTTTTCTAATCAAAGGGTTTCCTGTTTTAGTTGTAATCTTTTCTGAAAGTAGCCTTTGTTACATGTTGTCCTGCTCACTTGACCAAAAATTCCTTCCAACTGAGCTAATGGGGCCACTTAGGGAAGGCTCAGGATGAGCGGGGGGAGTTTGTTGACTATGTTTGTCTGGTAGGGTACAGAATGTTACCCATCATTCAATTCCATGTCACCTGGTTATGACCCGATGTCAGTCTGTTACATCAGCCAGTTAACAATATATGTATATTTGTTAAAAAGGTCTTTAAAGGCAAACTTTGCTTCGTACTCAGCCACTTTGTCAAAATTAAATTGCCAGGGAGGTTTAAGAAGCTGAATATGCAAGCAATATGTACCATTGCAGTTAGCTACTGTTCACTAAGAAGAAGAAAATTGTTTCTAGTTTTCCTCCTTTAAGGTGCAGTCACACTGTCACATTTACATCAATGTGCACCCAAAACTGCCCTGTGTTGGTGCAGACAGTGGAGACATAAATCATCTGACGTCTGAGTACACAAAAGCCAAGCAGTTGGAGATACCCTCTGAGAGGAATCCTCATTGGTTCGAGTTCATATTGACTGCAGTAATAGCTCTGGTCTGGTGTGGAGCCACATTTTCAAAGGGCCTACACAGTCCATTGCACTACCTTAAAACTATTTCTGTAATGTCCTAGGATACTGTGGAGGCATGGGCCATAATTTTTCAGTCTTCCTTAGATTCAGGGGTGGTGCCAGAGGACAGGAGAATTGAAAATGTTACACCCTTGGTCAAAAAAGGGTGTGAAGATAAGCTCAGCAACTACAGGCCAGCCAGTTTAACCTCAGTGGTGGGAAAGCTTCGAGAAACAATAATTCGGGACAAAATTAATAGTCACTTGGGCAGATATGGGTTAATTAGGCAAAACCAGCATGGATTTTTGAAGGGCAAATTATGTTTAACTAACTTGCTGGAGTTTTTTTTGATGAGTAACAGAGAAAGTTGATCAGGGTGTTGATATGGTGTACATGGATTCCAAAAAGCATTTGATAAAGTGCTGCACAACAGACTTGTGAGCAAAGTTGTAGTTCATGGAATAAAAAGGACAGTAGAAACAAGGATACGAAATTGACTTGAGTGGCAGGAAACAGAGAGTAGCGGTTGAAACATTGTGAACTGTGAGGAGATCGTGTAGAACATCAAAAGGACATTGACAGGTTGGTGGAAAGGGCAGAGAAGTGGCAGATGAAATTTAATGCGGAGAAATGTGAAGTGATTCATTTCAGTGGGAAGAGACAATATTAAATAAAGGGTGCAATTCTAAAAGAGGCCCGGGAGCAGATGGACCTGGGTGTATATGTGCGTAAATCATTGAAGGGCAGGACAGGTTAAGAGAGTGGTTCATAGAGCATACAGCATTCCACTCAAGATTAACAGTTAGCAGCACCTCTTCATGTGTTGACATACTGCATTTGGTGCTGAGCAGACTGATGTCGGTCTGCAATATATTGAAGAAATCCACTGGCAGATACCAGTCTTGCATCAGTAACTGCTGGATAACTGCAGCCTTTATCTCTATCTGTTAAAATAAATCACAGTAAGCAATCATTTCAGTGCAGATTAAATGATAATTGTGCCCAGCCTTTAATTATTTAAAAAGATCACATGCATCCAAAAGAGGTAATTTATCATTATCTGTATTCCAATCATATGGACTCATAGAACTTGGACAAATATACAAGTAACATTTTCTATTACATGTTGGCAAGCACTTGGACCTATCCATAATCTACAGAAATACTTGGCTCATAATTTGCCTTTATCATTTTTTTTTGCCAAGCGAGTGTCCACCACTATTTATTTGATTGGGAGAGGACATTTCAATCAAGCCAGATAATCCAAAGACCCAACGTACAAGAACTCAAGAAATAGGAGCTGGAGTAGACCATGTGGCCCATTGAACCTGCTCTGCTATTCAAAATGATCATGGCAGATCTTAGGATTCAACTCCACATTCCCACCCGCTCGCCATATCCCTTGATTTCCTGACAGACCAAAAATCTGTCCATCCCAGCCTTAAATGTATTCAACGATAGAGCATCTACCACTCTCTGGGGTAGACAATTCCAAAGATTCACAACCCTTTGAGTGAAGTAATTTCTCCTCATCTCAGTCCTAAACGATCGGCCCCTTATCCTGAGACTGTGCCCCTGTGTTTTAGATTCCCCGACCAGTGGAAATAATCTCTCAGTGTCTACCCTATCCAGCCCCTTTAGAATCTTATACGTTTCAATGAGATCACCTCTCATTCTTCTAAACTCTTGAGATACAGGCCCAATTTACTTAGTCTCTCTCATCAATACTTAGTCTCTCATCATAGGACAACTCCCTTTGATGAGAGACTAAGTAGAGCTTCCAGTGGGAGTCACTGGTTAGAGATTAGGAGTGAGAAACATTGCTACTATCTCCACTATTATTGCAGAGGCCATGAGGCTAGTTGTTGTGCTCTGACCACCGTCTTTGCTAATATCAACCAATCCAGTGCAGAGCAGGGATAGAACATGGACTGTCTGGCTCAGTTCTATGAGATGACATGTTTACCAAGTGAGTTGTCAATATTCCACCTCTGGAATATGGCTTGCTTCCACCCCTGCCTCAGCCTGTCTGCTGCTGAAAACATTTTCCATGCCTTTGTTACCTCTAGACTTGAACATTCCAATGCTCTCCTGCCCAGCCCTTCATCTTCCTCACTCCATAAACTTAAACTCATCTAAAATTCTGCTGCCCATTTCCTATCTCACAGCAAGTCCCGTTCACCCATCACCTCTGTGCTCACTGAACTACATTAGCTCTCAGTTAAGCAAGGTCTCAATTTTAAAATTCTCATCCTAGCATCCTCATCAAACTATAGCCTCAGCTCCAACCTCCCTTTCCTTTCTAAAGACCTTGAACATGCCTCCCAAATCCGTGCCTAGCTTTCCACGTTTGAATCCCCCCTCAATCGAGTTTCCACCCCTGCCACTGTACCACTGCACCACTGCCTCTTATCAAAGTCACAAATGACATTCCATGTGACTGTGACAGTAATAAACCATCCTTCCTTATTCACCTTGATCTGTCTCCAGCCTTTGATAGCTCCAGCTCTACCACATCATCACTTCTCTTGACTCCTCCACTGTCTCTAAATTGTCAGACTGCTTGTCCAACACCCAGTGCTGGATGAGCAGAAATTTCCTCCAAATAAATGTTGGCAAGATCAAAGCCATTGTTTTCCGTCCCTGCCACAAACTGTTGCCTAGTCACCAACTCCATCCCTCTTCTTTGCCACTGTCTGAGAATGAATCAGACTGTTCACAACCTTTGTGACCCCAAGATGAGCTTCTGACCACGTAATCTGCGTCATTACTAAGACTGCCTATTTCCACCTCTGTAACATCGCCCAACTCCACCTGTGTCTCAGCTCATCGGTTACTGAAACCCTCATTCAGGCCTTTGTTACCTCTAAACTTGACTATTCCATCCCACTTATGACTGGTCTCCTACTTTCTACCCTCTGTAAACTTGAGGTCATCCAAAACTCTGCTGCCGGTGTCCTAACTTGCACCAAGTCCCATTCACACATCACCCCGTGCTCCAGGTCCATCAATGCCTCAATTTTAAAATTCTCATCCTTGTTTAAAAATCCCTCCAGGACCTTGCCCTTCCCTATCTCCAATCTCCTCCAACCCTCCAGGATATCCATGCTCATCTAATTCTGACCTCTTGAGCATCCACAATTTTCATTGCTCCACCATTGGCACCAATGCTGTCAGCTGCCAAGCCCCGAAGCTCTTGAATTCCCTCCCTAAACCTATTCACCTCTACTTCTCTTTCCTTCTTTAAGACACTCCTTAAAACCTACCTGTTTGACCAAGCTTTTAGTCATCTACCCTAATATTGTATTATGAGGCTCAAAGTTTGTTTAATAACACTCCTGTGAAGCATCTTGGGACATTTTATTATGTAAATGCTGCTATATAAATACAAGGTGTTTTCGTTTTTTTGCCTTTGGATGTCATGTTGACACAAATGGAGACACACATTAAATGAAAATGATAAAGAAGTTCAAAACCTGAATATTCTTTAAGGCCGATTCAGTTCTCACAAATGAAACCACATTTATAATGTTTCTGGAATTTAAAAAGCAATATGGTTTTCTGGATTGCATCAGGAAGTGGTAAAGGAAGTACAGTTTAAAAATAGCTTGACTGAACTGGAAAAATCTCTGCGATGTTACTATGATTTTGATCTCACAGCCAACATAAGCTGTACCCTTCCTTCAGTACAGTTCTCTTCTGTGTTTCCTCTTCATTGACACGAAAAGCAATTTGGAGTTTGCAGTTTTTTTAGATTGGTTTTTGTAAGTGTTGTAATAGTATTTTATTCTGATATAAACGTGTTACTCAAACCCATGTCTTCTCTTCCACCAGCTGTTTGTGGGAATCTCATCACGTATTCTGCTGCTGGGAAAGTTTGGATTTACCATAGCGACGAAAACTGCCATTTCAATATAAATCAGATGCAAAGGAGGCTTCTTACTCTATCTGTCAGCTCAGCCAAGCACTGCCAAATGCCACCTTACTAAGACAGATGTTGGGTGGCACCCTTTCATCTACGAAAGATGATGGACACACAGCATTTAGGTAGCATGTCTTCTCTTGGTGCACCTTTGCTGACGGATGTGAAGGCCAATCCTTGAGAGGCAGGTTGTGCCACAAGTGCTGCATGGGAAGCCGTCAAGTGACGCTGTGAGTTGTTGCTTTTGAAATTGGTACCTGTGGCCAAGCTGCTATAGTGCACACCAGTCCACAGGATGTGTCGCCATTTCCCTCTTTTGCCAGCTAGTGACTCCCAGGTGCAATAGTCGACATTTGGGGCATTCATGTCACACTTGCAAGCATCCTTGAAGCAGAGCTTTGGGCACCCCACTGGCCGCCTTGTCCCAGCTACCTCACCATACAGAATGTATGTGAGCGTCTTGGGTATGTGAGCGTCTTCAATGCTGCGGACGTGTCTGATCCACCAAAGTCGCCTCTGCTTGATTAGTGCCAACACGCCTGGGAGCTTTGCCTTTGAGAGAACTCCTGCATTTGTGATTTTGTTCTGCCAGGATATACCCATAATGTGCCGCAGCCACCTAAAACAGATGTGCTCAAGAGTGGGGCAACTTTAGGATTTTCAAGTGTAGCATAGTTTTTCTTCTCAGACTTTTAGGTCACTCACATTCTGCCGAGTTAAAATCTTATCAGGTTGTTTGTTTGCTACAGAGACAAGATTTGCAGCAGAATACCGGGACACTTGTCCATTCTCATCGTTCCACTTACCAGGAACTCCTGATCTTGATCAGGCCATCAGGGCAGGCTCAGTGACCTTTAGCCTTTTGTAGAAACATGGAATAATACAGCACAGAAAGAAGCCATTCGGCCCATTGTTCCGGTGCCAGCTCTTTGGTAGAGCTATCCAATTAGTTCCATTCCCCTGCTCTTTCGCCATAGCCCTGCAAATGTTTCTCCTTCAAGGAGTTATCCAGTTTCCTTTTGAAAGTTACTATTGAATCTGCTTCCACTGCATTCCAGATGGCAACAACTCATTCCTTTCCTTAGAGAGAAGAGAGGGAAAAGTAGCATGGAAACTGTTCATGCACTTTTGCTGGTGCTTCATTATGGAGGGATAAGGAAAAGTGTTTTATCTACTGTCTTGAAAAGGGAACGCTGTGTACTTTGTGGGATCTGTGCGAGCAGTTATAATCAAATTTTATTGGTGTGATTTGCTTCACAGTGACATAAAAGTGAAGCCATAACTCCAGAGTCCCACTGAAAGGCTATTTCACGCCATTGGGTTTAACACTGCATCAAGTATTCCTCTAGTATGCTGTCAAAAGTGCTGATGGGATCCCTAGCACCACCTGGTGCATTTATAACCTGACCCTGAATAGCCTGTAATACTTCAATGAATGTGAACACTCTCACATGCACTCTTGAAAGTGTTGGGAGTGGGACTCTGTGCCTGTCTACAATTCTTCTGTCTCTATTCAATGGGGTGAAAACCCAGAAGAACTGGGTTGCTCATCAGATTAATGCTAGATCCCTGCTAGAATTACATCCCAAGTACACCCCATGTTTTATGCAGTTTCTGGCATTTGTTTATTTACTTACGCAACGTAAGAAACCTGGACTTTTTGCTTTGGAAACTATTGCACCAGCACTTTGTTTGTTGTACTCGGTCTATAACATTCTCTCATATAGTGTCCCTTCAAATGACTGATAGGAACTGTTTAACACAGCTTGGATAGAAGTGATCAATTTCAACAAAATAGGACCAACTTGCACCTATGTACAAAAAATGATGCATAAATTGCCAATTATATTCAATGAGAAGTGTGCTCTAACACTACTGAGATTACACATTAAAGAATTTATTTATATACAGGGATACAGAAACCAAGGGCACCTTTTCTTTGAATCATGCAAGCAGACAAAAGCATATTTCTCCGCCAATAACATAGCTCTCACTACAAGATATTTTTCCTCACCTTACTTTCTGAGGTATTTCTGAGACAGTCTGCACTACAGTAATTGTAATTGTAATCTTTAATTTTTCTTGGCCCACTAGAGATAGTCTAATAATATGGTCTACAAATACATGCATATTATTCACTGTTAATGGATTACAATGCTGGCCTGTGGTGTTTATTAATATTGTCTTTGATAACGCACAGGCAAGAATTTCAATTGTCTTTTGGATTCAGCTCCAAATGTTGTAGTAATAAAAAAAAGACTTGCATTTATATAAAGTGCTTTTCATTACCTCAGGATGTCCCAAAGCACTTTTCAGCCAATGAAGTATTTTTGAGTGTATTCACTCTTATAAATGTAGGAAATGCGGCCGCCAATTTGTGCACTCAAACAGCGATGTGATAAGGGCCAGATAATCTGTTTTTTTTTGTGAAGTTGATTGAGGGATGAATATTGACCAGGACATCAGGGATAACTCCCCTGCTCTTCTTTGAAATAGTGCCACACTACCTTTTAAGCCCACCTGAGAGGGTTGACAGGGCCTCGGTTTAATGTCTCATCCAAAAAGCTGGCACCTCAAACAGTGCAACACTCCCTCAGTACGGCACTGGAGCTTCAACCTTGATTTTCGTGCTCAAGTCACAAAGTCAGATCCACGATTCCATCATAATAATGAGCACTTGAGTTTCATCCTCCCTCCTCCCACTAATCACCACCCCTCTACCAATCACTGGGGAACACTGGCTCCTGCACTTCACTCTGGGGTACAAATTCTGATGTGCCCGGTCTACTGTGCCCTGATGTACATGCCCTAGGGGTGGCAGGATGAGGGAGGGGTGCAACCTAGAAACTGTGCACTTCCAGACCAGTAAATTTAATGGATGAAAAAGTCATGGGTAATTCCCTGGGATGCACCAGGAGTCAGTGCAGTGGGACATTTATCCTCCTATCTGTGGAGATGCCTAATGCGCACTCACCCTTGGACCAGCGGTATTAGAGACTGACACTGCTACCCAACATTAATCAGCCCACCAATGGTGTGTATACCCCACCAATAGACAGACCACCAAGGATCAGAAACCTCTGGCCCCAACTACCAAATAATGAGAAAACACATTTTAATAATGAAAATGCTGGCTTTGCTGATTCGACTATATGACAGCTGCACAGCAACCTGCAATAATTTAAAATGGAATAAGAGACTGCCTCGGATGCTCTCGATTGGTTTTCACTGGTTATGGTTAATCTTTTGAACACTCAGTGCGCAAAGATTTTTTTTTGCTAATATTAAAATAATTTGATGTGGCTAGAGAAAGAATTGCTGTTCAGAATAATATGAAGTAGCATTCAGTAATGGTAGCAAATTTGGGCATATTTTTCTGTTGCAATATTTAGAAAAAATATTTAATCTCCTCAGAAACTTGATTTGATGGAAAAATACTGATTTGCATAACTAGTTTATCAAATGGTGTTGATATAAATTTCCAAATTTATTCATAAGATAAAAATTAAACTGCATGTTTGTAGAGGTATTTAAAAAATAACAGGCAACAAAAAAGGAGGTAATCTGGGGTTTTATGTAAATGAGTTTGAGACAATTGTGCTACTTCAATTTAAGCCTGCTCGAAGTAGAACTAAAAATGTAGGGTTTGGTTTGTTTAAAATAGCCACTCTGCTAACAAGATGCTCTGACTTAGATTTAGATTTAGAGATACAGCACTGAAACAGGCCCTTCGGCCCACCGAGTCTGTGCCGACCATTAACCACCCATTTATACTAATCCTACACTAATCCCATATTCCTACCACATCCTCACCTGTCCCTATATTCCCCTGCCACATACCTATACTAGGGGCAATTTATAATGTTATAACATAGTGCTGCATAATTGTGAAAAGTTTCTGAAACTTTAATGCTGCTGTGCAGTTTTGCCATAGAGATGACCAGTACTTTGACATGAGGAAAAACTTGTTCATGCAGCGAGTGGTTAAGGTCTGGAATACACTGCCTGAGATTGTGGTGGAGGCAGGTTCAATTGAATCATTCAAAAGGGAATTAGACTATTATATGAAAAGGAAGAATGTGCAGGGTTACGGGGAGAAGGTGAGGGTTTTGGAGAGCCGGTGCAGACACGATGGGCCAAATGGCCTCCTTTTGTGCTGTAACAATTCTGGGATTCTGTGAATTTCACAATTATCCCTCCTTTAACTGCAGTCATACATAACAATGGACCTGATGTAAGGCATTTGAGATCAAGGCAAAAGTGACATGAAAGTACATGGTGAGTGTACATTTTACAGTGGCAGAAAATGACTAAATTTTAACCTTCTCAAAGCTACATTTTCTGGCACTCACACAAAATCCAAATCTATTTTCATTGCCGTAAGAAACCTGATTGGAAGTTTGGACCATTGACTAGTTGGCTATCTCCACCCAAACCTCGGCTACACAATTTTTACCGAAATAAAAATTACTCCAGATGTGGAGCAAAGTACTGCTTATAGTAATAGTTGAAATTTCATTTGCAGGTGGATCTATATTATTTTATATTGGCACTTACAACTTCAGATTTTTCCAATGTATTCTATAGGTTTAATTTCACTGTCACAGCAGGACCTTGCAGTGGCTGTTCTATTATTGTCTGTCAGGTTTCTTGTTTCCAAAATATGTGCTGTATATGAACAATGGATTGCACCCTGCCTAAATATTTAATGAAGAAAACAAAATTATATTCCGATTTAATAAAGGATGCGGCCCAATAATCTGGCAGCAACAGCACAAGGTCATGAGTCTGAATTCCAGGGTTACCCAAAAGTTGTGGACACCTGCTGTAGATTCATTAGTTATAGATCATGCCAAAAATCCCCTCAGGGTATGGGAGGAGGGCGGGGGATGATGAAGGGAAGGATGAATATCCACATGCTCATCTTAGCCCATTGCAATTGTGATACCCCTGTAGTCATGGGGAAAGCAGTGGCCCAGATTGCTCGGTGCTCATGGGTGAGGCTTCAAGACTTTTTACAAAATGGGGAAAATGTGGAAGAAGAAAAATTCAACAGAGATTGTAAGATAGCTTTTTTTTTTAAAAAAACAGGGATGCTTTTTTTCAAGTGAGGCAAATATTAAAACTTGAATTTCTTTTCATACAGTAGTATTGAAATCTAATAAAATGTACCTTCACAAATGTATATACTATATAAATCTACTATTTTGAATTAAATTGAATTGTTTTAAAATTTTTAATTAAAATAAATTAGAAAGACCTTTCCCTTGAAATTTGATGGTGATGCATGTGTTTTACAGGCAGAAAACAGGCGCCTAAGTCTCTGATATGGCGGTCACTGTGTTCATATTCAGTGCTGGAAATGTGGCATCCATCATATTAGTAAAGGCCCTGTATAGTTGGCTCAAGCTTGTGCCTGAAACAGGATTCAAGCCCTTTGCCTAGTAAGGAGTCTAATGCCTGTTTAAGGACCACTTTTCAGAATCAGTATGTGACTGTCATGTACCATACATGTAGTGGTTCATATTCTCAGATGCTTGACAGCCAAATCAATGGCCCTAAACAGACTGCTGGCGGCAGCCTCTGGAAAGGTGCATTTTAATTTTTGTTTCACTTACCAGGAAAAGCAGGGGTTCGCTTCCCAGTTCCACATTCAATTTATGGGCTGCTGCCAGTCACCATTCGCAGCCCCTCTGGATTACGTCACCACTCCTGAATCTACTGGTGACCTTGGCCGGTGTCTGAGCTGGCTGAATTTGGTGTCTTCCAGTACCAGCAGGCTACCTCTAGGGCCAGAACTGGTACCTGCAGCTCACTGATAATAAACAAATGAGTCCAATGGACGAATTACCGGCAGTCCTGCCACCGATCTGATTAAACATGTGCAGTGTGCTTAGCACTGGGATCAGTGGAATTAAGAAAGTTATGTTGAACCTTTGTAAAGTGCTGGTTTGGTCTCAGCTGGAGTATTGTGTTCAATTCTGGGCACCATACTTTAGGAAAGCATGAGAGGGTACAGAAAAGATTTACCAGAATGGTTCCAGGGATGAAGAATTTCCATTATATGGATAGATTGGAGAAGTTGAGGTTCTTCCCCTTAGGAAAGAGAAGGTTGAGAGGAGATTTGATAGAGATGTTCAAAATTGTGAGGGGTCTAAACAGAATAGATCAAAACTGCTCCCTTTGGAGGAAGGGTCGAGAACCAGAGGACACAGATTTAAAGTAATTGGCAAAAGAACCAAAGGCAACTTGAGGAAAAACATTTTTACGCAGCGAGTGAGTATGATCGGGAATGCATTGCTTGAATGGGTGGTGGAGGAAGATTCAATCATGGCTTTCAAAAGGATATCGAATAAGCATCTGAAGTAAAAACATTTGCAGGGCTATGGGGAACTGGCTGGTGTGTGGGACTAGCTAAATTGCTCTTGCAGAGAGTCGGCACAGGCTTGATGGGCCGAATAGCCTCCTCTGTGCTGTAACCATTCTATGATTTCGCCCCAATCTGGATGTGATCCAATTTGTAGGTCCTTGCATTTTCCTCTGGATAAAAGTAGTTGTGCTGATATTTTCTGCTCCTCCATTGAACTTTTTTTCCCCATCTGAGGTTTATTTGCCATCCCACATCTCCTCATGGATTGGAAATAGAAACAAAAGGTTTAAGGGGTGGAAATCATAAAAATCTTTTACTCACTAGGGAAAGATCCATGAACAAAGAAGCCATACAGGAGAAAAAAAATCAAAGGATAAGGTGATAGGGTGAGATGAACGAAGATAGGTGGAGGCTCAGGCACAGCATGGGTTGGGCTGAATGGTCTGTTTCTGTACTGTAAATTCTATGTAGCAACAGAAAGAAGGGAAGAATCTGGGCAAGCTGAATCATTACAGCAGTATTTGGTTGATGTTAAAATTCTGATCAGAGAATAGGAGTCCGAAGATAAAGCTGTTCAAGTTACAAAACTGTTTTATTCTTATCCTAATCCGAACCAAGAATCAACAGACTTATGGCTCCGTAGCATTATTTCATTTCTGCTCCGTTTTCCCAGATTTAAAAATTTCTGTATTCACTCTGTAACCACTGCTAATCAAATACCCCAATCCTGAACTATGTGGCATTTATGCACTAAGGTGCTGATATCCAAACAGACAGCGCACCTTCAAATGCTGTAGCAACATAAAACTGCACCAGCACATCAATCAATGTACAGTACTGAAAAATCATTTGAAAAAGCCCAGAAAATTGTCAGCTGATCAGAGAGATTGCTTCCAAATGTTGCTCTTTGCAAGCATTGTTTTGAGACTGGATTAAACCTCCATAATTAGATACAATGGGTTGAACAAAGAACAGTACAGCACAGGAAAAGGACACTCGGCCCTCCAAGCCCGGGTTGGTTTGCCTTGGTGAATATCTAATTTTGTGGATTGGATCACAAATGCTGGCAGACTAGTAACTGGGTGAAAAAATTCCCTAATTTGAAGGTCTTTTGAGCTGGTTGTACACAATTAGAAATGTAGGAACAAGTGCAGGCCATTCAGCACCTTGTGCTTTTTAATGCAATGTTTCTAAATTTGGTTTATTAAAACTTAGGGAAAACTTATCTCTGAAAACCATATGCTCCTAATGATCGACATTGTTCTTCCCTCTCCCAAACAATAGGCTGTTATTCAGTACAAGTATTAGTATTAACATACAGTGGAACCTAAGTAAATGAAGCTACCATTAATTTGTTAATGAAGAACTCTCTTTTTGATATAGACAAGTGAGCACAATTACTTTTTACATATTCTGTGATGCATATCCCTTGTGTTCTATAATATCTAATGATTTCCATTTTAACAAAAGCATGCATACTGCATTTTAATGCAATGGGTTTGACTACTTGACAGTTTTACACAAGAAAATCTATTTTGATACACCACAGGATTTTTACCCCAGTAACAAACCATGAAACAAAGAAATGTGATATACGGGTGGGTAAAACCTCAAATTGGCAACTTTCATTGCATGCTATCTTAGAAAATGATTTTTAACAATAGCTCCTTTTGTTTAATTTTAATTTAAAAAATATTGTGCCAAATCCCTTGAGCTAAACTGTAATAATGCTCCGTGAATGCACTACTCCATTCCCAAAAAAATTCAGAATTGTTTATGTGTTGCTTGCCAACCAACAGACAGAATATAACCTGCTACATGGGAACATTTATGATCCATCCAAATGGCTGGCTTTATTGCACTTATAAAATATACATTGCCATTTATTGAATTGTCTTGTGTTGAAATCCGCTGCAATTTTATTGCCGTTACTCTGATCAAGAAGACTGAGCTAGCACTTGTAGAATTTGATAAGGTGTAAGATAGCACAATAAATATAATTTGATTTGATTAGGATCGACCAGGAGAAAACCTGTAATAAACAAATAACACTGTAAGAGCAATAGCAGGAGATGGGGGAAACATCATTTTACTGTCCTTTAGTATTTTGCAACTGACAATAATGTATTTACTGGCTAGAATAATTCATTCAAATGCTCTTTATGCTTGTCCTATTTGACTGTGAAGTGCCCCACGTGTTAGATTTTTTTTGGATAATGCCTTTATTAAAGACCGGAGAGATAATATAGCATCATTGAAGTTTGCTGTACTGAATGTGTTCTTTTGATAACTTCTTACTATTGCAGGTGTGTTGCGGAACTTGTCAGCGCTCAGGTCCCATCATTATTGGAATGAAGTAACTGTTGACCTTCTGCAGGTGTGTGCATACAGTGTGTCTGTCTTAAGGTTATCAGGTTTCACCTTTTGAGAAGCAGGTTGACAATACACAAGTACGCAGTTACACACTGATGGATCGAAACAGACTGTTACAGTTCAGTGAAATACAGCATCTGTGCTGTAAACTGACAATACATATTTTTGCTAAAGACAAAGATGAGATTGAAAACAGCAGTAATCGCAAATAAAGATCTCACGCATATTCTCTTTGATTTTCAAGGCACCTTCCTATACTATAGATTTAGCCTTGAGTCACCCCTTTAACAGAAAAAGTTGTGCGTATGCTTCTTTAAGAATGTGTATTTAAATACCAAAGTTATTCTCATGAGACTTTCTCCTGCACTGTATGAATACCCCACTTTAAATCAGCACCAATGCTGTTTCTTCTTCTATCATACAGTAGCAGTTTGTTGTATTATTTTATGACTAGTATTAGTGAATATTTCTTTAAAACAATGTTGGACTGCAGAAAGAGAGTTTATAAGTTACTCAAGAATAAATTTAGGTCAGATACCAGAAGAACCTGTTCACACAACATGTGATAAATGTCTGGAATAATCTGGCAGGTGGAAGGGAGAGACACAAGGGGAAATTCACCGATTCTGTGCTTCCACTGGGGAGCCGCACTTAATGGGAGTGCAGACTGTACAGGGTTAAAATGCTGTTGTGTTGATTCTTCAACCTCCACCTCCTTTGACCACTACTACCTACTGGGAGGACAGAATTACTGAATTTACCCTGAAGCCTTTAGAGGTACTGAAAACACTGTTGGTTGCTAGGGGAGACAGAATATACGAGGGATGAGCTTGCAAGGGCAAAGTTCAATCACTGGGAAGAATCCACAACAATTCTATAGTACAAATGCCTCCTTAAAAAAGTTTGAAGCTCGCCTTTAGAGTTTTTGTTGTTTTTCTATGAAGCAATGATTTGGGGTGAAGTGACAGATTGGTTATAACTGAGAAGGAAATCATGAATATTCTGTGGTGGCTTCAAAATTGGATGGGTTCTCTGATTCTAGATTCTAGATAGAGACCATGGAAACAGAAAACCTCAGGGAATTGAACTTTGTATGATGGACTCTGATTTCCTTTGGGCAATTCCTCATGGACGTCTACATGGTGTAGCTTTGCGGGTCTGCTAGGGATTCAGGATCTTTCTCAAAAACAAACAGTTCCAGCTCCAATCATACAGTTTTAAGAAGCTGTTAAAGATCAAAAGACTAAATCAAAAAGGTACTTAATTGCCTGAGTCACTGTTTTGGGCTTCAATGCAAGTGTTGCAGAAGGACTTCAAGATCATCTCCAAAGGCTGAAGGTCTCTTGGATCCAGTCTCCCTGGAAAGATGTGAGAGTGGATGAACTGTATCAGTTCTTGTCCATCATGGAGCAACTACAAGAAGTCATATTCTGCTTGGTGATTTGCTTCCACCAATCTCAGCAGCAGAATCAGAAAGAAAGACTGACTTGCATTTATATAGTGCCTTTGATGACCACCGGATGTCTCATAGTGCTTTACAGACTATGATGTACTTTTTGAAGTGTAGTCACTGCTGTAATGCAGGAAACCCAGCAGCCAGAATATGCACCGCAAGCTCCCACAAATAGCAATGTGATAATGACCAAATAATTTGTTTTTGTGATGTTGATTGAGGGATAAATATTGGCCAGGTTGGCATCCTTTCATCCACAAAAGATGATGGACAAGCAGAAAACAATCCATTTTGGTGGGGTGTATTCTCTTGGTGCACCTTTGCTGATGGTTGTGAAGGCCAATCCTTGAGAGGCAGGTTCTGCCACAAGTGCTGCACGTGAAGCTGCCAAGTGACCCTGTGAGTTATATTTGATGTTGGTGCCTGTTGCTAAGCTGCTGTAACCACTGGTCATTGTGGTAGTGCACACCAGTCCACAGGATGTGTCGCCATTTCCGTCTTTCGCTAGCTCGTGACTCCAAGGTGTATTGTCGACATTTAAGGCCTTCATGTCACACTTGCAAGCATCCTTGAAGCGGAGCTTCGGGCACCCCACTGGTCATCTGGCCCCGGTTACCTCACCATACAGAATGTCCTTGGGTATGTGACCATCTTCCGATGTCCGATCCACTGAAGCCGCCTCTGTTTGATTAGTGCCAACACACTTGGGAGCTCTGCCTTTGAGAGAACTGCCACATTTGTGATTTTGTCCTGTCAGGAAATAACAATAATGAGCCGCAGACAGCGAAGATGGAAATTATTGAGCTTCTTTTCTTGGTAGCTGTAAATCGCCCATGTTTCACAGCCATACTGCAAGGTGCTGAGAACACAGACCTTATAAAACATCAGCTTCGTCCTAAGGGTCAGGACAGTGGGGATAACTGCCCTGCTCTTCTTCACCCAAGCAAACAGATGGAGCCTTAGTTTAACGTTTCATCCGAAAGACAACACCTCTGACAGTGCTGCGCTCCCTCAGCACTGCACTGGAGAGTCAGCCTTGATTTTTGAGCTCAAGTCCTGGAGTGGGACTTGATCCCAGAACCTGGAATCAGGATAGGACTTAAGAAATAAATCACTGAACTTACATAAAAGCAAAATACTGCGGATGCTGGAAATCTGAAATAAAAACAAGAAATGCTGGAACCACTCAGCAGGTCTGGCAGCATCTGTGGAAAGAGAAGCAGAGTTAATGTTTCGGGTCAGTGACCCTTCTTCAGAACTGAACTTACAGCCTTGTGAACTCAGCTATGGCTGAAACTACATTAAAATTATCATTAGTTTCGATCCACAACTGTTAGCTTTTTTATGCCCACATAATCAAGTCTATGTCAAAACATCTTAAACTTCCTTATGGTCAATTGGCTTTGCCTCAGTTATGATTGTGCTTTCAGACAAATTTAACATAAGAGTGCGTGTATTGGCTCCCGAAACACCTAATGAAGATTTGAAGAGATTGAATAATTTGGCCGTTCTTATTCTAATTTAATTAGAAGATTTACACGAAGGACATAATGTTCAATATCAAGAAATTAAGGGCTTGAAATTCGTTTGCCTCATTTTTGTGCAAGGGGTTCGCGATTCGCCACCTACCGACACTGGTTCCTTTGGAGGTGGGCAGCTTGTAAACATGGTGCTCCCACCTCATTTACCTGATTGTAGCACGGGGTCGAGTGGGCTTCTCACTGCTGGCACCTTCTGAGTTGCTGCTGGCTGCCTCTGCGCTCAGCAAGAGGCCGATCAGCATTTTGCTGAGAGCACATGGTGCAGCCATCACTCTGGTCTGAAAGGCAGACTGCCTCTCTTAGAAGGAATCTGCACTGAATAATAAAGCTAGAATCTAAAAGATGGAAAATAGAACACAGAAGGTTCCAGGAAGATGGATGCAGCATTGGAGTCAAAAATGGTGGAGGTTGGCAGGAGGAGAGCAGCAATGGTTCTGCTGGGGGGGTCATGATGCCCTCAATGACCAACCACAGAAGTCGATGGGAGCAGGTGTCCAGGGAGGTCAATTCATAGAATCTTGGCCCAAGCACCTGGAAGCAGTGCCACAAGAAGACTAATGACCTCATGCAGATGGTCAAGGTTAGTGAATGCATTTCCACATGACATCTCCTACCCACTGCTCCGCAACCTCTCACATTGTTCAATGCACCACACCGCCATCACTCACTCATCAGCACTCCCTGCAATCAGGACTCACACAACATCCATATACTCCACCTCACTCTCTCACACTGACCAATGATGTCAGCCTCACACCCACCTCTTAATGCCTCCACATATCTCCAGCTATTCAGAAGGACCATCACTGTCATTCAATTGCAGGAGAAGGTGGCACACAATAGAAGGGAGCAGAGCAGAACCATTGGGGGAACAGGGACACTATGGAGTAGATGGCTCTCAGCATCATGGGCTCCGCTGCAACAGGGCCTATGGCATCCGAGGTCACAGAGAACTTTGAGGATGGCGGGTATGTTCCTGCCTTATTCCCTTTCTCAACTCCCAGCACATCCTCCTCCTGCTATCTGGCATGATTAGCAAGAAGCTGATGGTGTGATCATGGACCTTTTACTTCCCAACACACCCCTCTTCCCTCACACCAAACATCCCCTTCAGAGTTCCTGCTTTCAGGCATCCAAAAACTGCCATCTGCCCAGCCACAGGCACCCCAGGAGGAAGAAAGAGAGCAACAACATAGCACTGATGAAGAGGCCCTGTCACTTGATCTGACACTTGTGGCCACCAGCTCAGATATTGGCACTGCATATACCTTGGGATCAGCACATGATGAGTCACCAGGCATAAGTGATCTGCAGCCAGGTCAGGTGCCAAGGATACTTAGATTGCCCGGTCAGTGAGGGTATGAGGTTGCAGTCAAGGTTTGTTACAAGGGACTCAGATCAGGATGTCGATGGGACGGCATACAGGAGAATGCTGATGGGCATGCACATCGAGATGCTGGGTGCATTGGCTGATCTGCCAGACAGCCTCCTGTCACTGTCAAGGAGCAAGGTGGAGTCTGGCTCCAAGTTGACAGAGGGCAGTGCTCAGAGCTTGCCCTTTCTGCAGCCTCTGCTTCACTTGCCTGTCGTGGTCAGAGTCTGAGGCACTGCAACTACAGCCCCCGTACCTGTTGCAGACTTTGTGAGGACAGGTCAGCTACTCCTCTGCCCTTCCTGTAAGGATGCAGCAACACTCTCTGGTAAATCCAGGAAATCACCACAAAAACACTCACGAGCACTTCCAGACATTTTGCAATAGCAGAAGTTCTTAAAAATTAATTTAGCTACAATTTGGAAGCGTAGCCCTTTAAGGAACACTAGTGTCAGGCCCATCTTGTAGCCTAATGCTTGTTGTTTGCTGAGTGATGTTTGAATAAAAACACAAAGTGCTGGAAATGCTCAGCAGGTCTGGCAGCATTTATGGAGAGAGAAACAGAGTTAACGTTTTAGGTCTGTGACCTTTCATCAGAACTAGTTATTTGCTATCCTGACGTTGCATCAGGCAGTTGGGCTGTGTGATGTCAGGATAGTGTTGATTCTGGAGATGCACTCATGCATGCCCTTTTCCTGGTGGAATGGCATGCAGGAGGTACGTTCAGTGGCACTACGGAATGACTCTCACGCCAAAAGCGTCTAGACTCAACATATGTGCCAGGGGAAACCTCGACGTGCTCAAACCTCTCCTGCTGCTACCAGCTTCTTTGGGGTCAATACCTCAGCTGAACTCTATTCAGCAGTCTAACCTTGGCTAAGTCTCAGAGGCTCAGTACTAATGTCTTTGTTTCAAGGCTGGCTGTTCATCTTGATAAGTAAATAAATCTGGGGCACTTGTCCAACTTGTTAGATAACCCACATACTACCAATGAGCAACCTGGCTGGGACAACAGTTTTTTCTCCTTTCTGCTCCAAGAACACTCTGCACTTATTTGTACACACATCACAATATTTGCAGTGGATTTAATTTGTTGTTGTGGAACAGGAAACTCTTCCTGCAGGATACAAATAAATCTACTAGATTGCTCCCTTTTATGCTCTCATGGTTTACAAAAGGAATGTAACAGATCACTATATAATAAAACAACAACTTTCAACAAACATCATACTGCAGAAATCCTTGAAAAATTGATTTGGAGCTTTGACGTACTGCTTTAGAAATAGTACCTAGGATCATTTTATATTACTATTCTTTCATTTCTTCATTTCTTTACACAACAAACATTCCTTCATATCTCCCATTTCCTTCCTTTTTATACTTATACAGCAGCTCTTTTCTGCTAAACTGTACAATTTGTTTAATTATTTCTGTCCCAATATAATATCGAAATGCTATGACCATCGTCGAATGCTTTGATTTCAAAGAGTAGGTATTGAACAACATTCTGGATTATGGATATAATATACTATTAAAATTAAGGTAAAGCAGTATGACAAGCCATATTAACATCCAGTGAAGATTACATACTGCTAGACCAAAACTTTCAAAAGTGCACATTGAGCAGACAAGGACTCAGTTACCAAGTACATAAAATATGTATTCCAAATCTAGATTAACCAAAATTGATTGTATGAAAATTGGAATGCTTGGTCTTTATAGATTTCAATAAAAAATATTGGATCTCATATATTAAAAACTATACCAACTGTCCCCTTCCAGTGACAGAGCAAAAGGTCTGTTCATTTCACATTTTTCAATACTGATTTGATAACCAAGTCTGCATTGTAGAGTTTGATGTTCATGTCTGCTCTTCCATTGATTTCAACGAGAAAGCTAATTTAAGAAAATGCTTAGCTCTGGGTTTTTTGACAGAAAACGATTAATAAAAAAATTGATGAAATTAAGTGATTAGATACAGTTGATTTGTGAAGCTGATTTCTCTGTCAAAAATTGGAAATGGATGTGGCTGAAATAAAGCCTAATTATGTTTGCTAAAGTATAAGACAGCAGTAAACATCCCCACTTGTTTGGAATTTAATGCGGCTGGATATAGAGCATATTCACAGCAAAGTAATGCCATTCAGCTTATATGACAGTTGTAAAAATTATATTTTATTTTATAGTAATAATTTCAGTATCAAAGTACATAAACTGATAAACTGAAAAGTTTTTAATTAGCCAAGCGCTAAAAGGGAATATTGAAAATTTACATTTTGCTTAAGATGATGTACAATGGCTTTGCCCCATCTGTGTTCCATTATCAGGATTTTGGGTACACCCTTTCCATGAAATGCATGGGGAACATGTGTGTAATTTCTTGATATGAACTCCCATTGACAGAAGGTCTGTGCTGGAATGACATAACCATAAAACTGGCCCTCTAATGGCAAAGCTGTTAATACCTTACAAGTCAACGTTAAAATGGCCAACAAACATACCAAGCCCATTACTTTGTTTTATTCCAGTTTTTCTTCATAATCTATGCTCTTTAGCTGGAAGAATAAATGACGTAGTCAGGAAGCCAGTGCTGGAGTTAATCAGCTGCTTCATTTCAGCTGTGATTAACTCTATTTTTGTGAAGTTAGTATTGTGAGGTCCGATCAGAAGTCACCTCGCTTACATCTGGAGGTATGTTTAAAGTATGCCACATGGGTCAGTGAAAGGCTACAGTCACAAAAGTTTTGATATTCTCCTGGTCCACCCGAGCTCCAGAGAACATCACCAAATTATCTTGACTACTAAACAACACATTGTTCCCAGCAGATGCACAACTGTACTGGCAACTCCAACGTGACAATGCATACTTTTGGTAAGTGCAAAACAGTACTTATGTTACGACCAAGGTGGGAGGAGTGCACTGTTAATTCAGTCCCACTTCTCACAGATACACTATTTTTCCAAGAATAGAACACATTAACCAGGTTTCTTTACTGAACAACAAAATTAACAGTTTATTATAAAATAAGTCTGAACTAGTAATGAAGTAAAGCACAATCAATTTTTAAAAAAATACAACATTAAATTTTAAAAGTCCCCTTTCTCCCTTAACCAAATTTTCATGTCCCTTTTTACCTTAGTCCCTTCACACTCACACACACACACATATATATACCGGTTAACTGAAAAAGTAAAAAGAAAGGATATTTAGACCAGAACTCTGTTACAGACAAAAAGCATTTGGGTTAACTACTTGCTCATTTTTGAAGCGAACAGCAGATGAGATCTATCGCTCCAAACTGACACACAGTCTAACTTCTGAGCACAAGCTGCCAGCTCCCTGAAATCTTTAGAACAGTTCTCTTCAGGCGGTGTTGAGAATTATTTTTAGCAAGCTTTCTTGACATACAGGGACAAGACGAATTGACAAGGTGGACGTCTCAGAATCTTTTAGGGAATTGCTAGAAAGCGAATTGGGTTGTAGTCTTCTGTTCTTCCTAGGAAGTCTCTCCTTCTTCTGCAGCAGACTTGACTTTTATCTCCTTCCAGAAGGTAAAACCACACTGAGTGACAACCAGAACGCTTGTCAATTTTCTTCCCTTCCAGGTGGTCTCTGTTACTACTGGGCTTGTCCAATCAAAGAAGCGCTTGTCACTTTTCTCCCCCTGTTACCAGGGTTTCCGCTCTGTCTCCAACCTGAGCCATGTGATAACCAGCAACACTGTTGCCAATCTGGCTTCCTCAGTGTCCTCTTGATGGCTTCCTTTTTTAAAAAAAATACCTGGACCAACATTTATTCAGCTTAACTATAAATTCCTTTAAAAATATTTTTTTTAACAAAAAAGAATCACTTTCATAACACTTAAAAAAAACATCTGAGGAGCTATTTGAAGGAAACTTAAACAAAAATTCTGTAAAGATATTCTAAAAGTAATAACGATATTGGTATGATCTAAAATTAGAAGGATGAAACATTTGCTGCATATTTTGTAACTGCTAGATTTACTTCCAATTGGCCATTCTACAGATCACCTTCAATTCAATTGAGCCTATGTTAACTCACGGGCTGCTGATTAAAATAATAACGTGAAGCCTGCATTTTCTAAACCTGTACAAATCTGTAGGATTATATTTATGAATGGTCAGTTTATCTGTATGTCTCAGGTTTTGAATATTATTTTTTTTTAAATTAAAAGGTCTATACTTCGCTTATTGGAAAAATAAAATACCAGCTATTGTTGGGATTTCTTGTGGAATACCACTTTGTGTTCTAAAACGTCAATAGTCTGACCATTATTAAGAAGTACCCAACAGGTAAATAATACAGTGAGACCACATAGAGTCTGTGGTGTGTCTGCAGTAGTTTTCTTAACAGGGTGTGAGATTTCTTTGTTTGAAATTTATACAGATATTTGTTCCATTCCAAAAAGAGTCCAATGAAGCAGTGAGCTTTTCACAAGATGAAGTCCTGAGCTGGTGGACTGTGTAAAATCCGCTGCTCTGCATGCATTATTGGAACTATGAAATCAAACTGCCTGAAGATATTTTCTAAAGCAATTGAATTACAGATCATTGGACTGAACAGCTTCATGTCTTTGCCCATAGTACCAGCTGTTTTGCACTCTGGGAAAATTGGCCCATAAGTGCAGCCAACAATGCCTCACTTTTTGGCTTCTAAATGATCTGTGCATTCACTCTGGAGCCAAATCATACTTACTGTTTGGTTCCAATGTATTTTTAACGCATGTCTTAACTTTAAGGAGAACTTTCTTTTCCCAGAGAGTGGTTAGAATGTGGCACCCACAATCACAGGAAGTGGTTGAGGCAAATAGCTTGCAAAAGGAAACGAGATGAGTGCATGAGAGAAAATGGAATATAAAGATAAGCTGAAAAGCTGAGAGGAGATAAATAGAACGCGAGGAGACTGTTGTGCAGTATAAAGAGCAGCACAGACCAGTTGGGTCAAATGGCCTGTTTCTGTGCTGTACATTCTATGTTATTCCATGCAATCGTTGCAGTGACAGGCTAAGAATTTGAATGCTGATTAGATATTACATGTGATTGGGTTTTCACACTATCATCAACAACATGTATTTATATATCACCTATAATGTAGAAAAATGTCCCAAGGTGCCTCATAGAGGTGTAATCAGACAAAAATGAATGTTTCATCAAAGGAGTGGGTTTTAATCAATCACAATTTTCTTGCCTTACATTTGGTTTGCACAGAGGAGAGGTATCAGAAAGACCAACACAGCACACTGAATGCTCTGGCTCAGAATATGAGAATATCTAGGCTGAGATGATACTTGGTTGAAGTTTGCACTCAACTCAACACCCAAACCTGCAGCCATCTCTTGACCTTTCCATTATGAAGGCCTCACCACCCTTGCAGTGTCAATCATTGAAAAAGCCATCACTGATCATAATCTTGTTTCCCTTTGCAATCCATCTTGTTGCTCAGCTTTCTACCTATTGACTTAACACCCCACCTTGAAAAAAAACTTCCTTCCATTTCCCTCACCAGTTGACTAACTCTCAACTCCCTCTCTGGTTGTACGCCTGTCACAACATTATTGTGTTGACCTCGTCAACAGCTCATCCAGCTCTGTCCTTGACACCATTATCGCCTCCAAGTCACTCACCCCTATTGTTGCCCCAGTACAGTTCGTACCTTCATGACCTTAAGTCTGTAGACCTGATACTTGACTAACTTGGTCATCTGGCTTGATATACTGTTGTAACTCAAAATCTAGCATCGGTTTCTGTGACAAAATCCTCCTGGAAGCCCAGGATCATTTTTGAGGGTGATGACAATACCTTCTCAATAATCAGCTTCTCATGCTCCCTATCTCTGCCACTCCATCACCATATCAAACTCCAAATAATGGAAACTGAGTTACTGCTTGGTCTTAAAGATCAAGACCATCTGTGTGATCACCTCAGCTAATTTTTTCCTCATCCCCCGTCATGCAATCCAGCCTCCTGCCATCCCAGCCCTGATCCTGCAGCACTCTGCAATTTCTTTCCCATTTCCCCTAACCCTATCTCCTCTTGAGACCCACTGCCTATTTTCTTGAGCCCTTCCCCCCACCACCAATCCCATTCCTAAACATACAACTATCTCTCTTTGCTCAATGCTCCCCAATATTCATAATTAATTTCCTTTTCTCAGTTTCTGTTCCCCTATCCTTCAAAACCATTGGGATGAATTTCTGTGGGCATTTCCCTGATTGTTTGCTTCAGTGAAACAACTGGGGAGATTGTATGGTTTATGCCATTTTCAGGAGTTGCCATGGCTTTTGTGCTGATGTTATAGCTGGTCAGTGGGAGAACTCATCAGTAGTTCATCTGCTTACTGTCCCCTCCTTAAAAACCCACCCTTAACCTCTTCACGCATTTCAAATTCATTCATTCTTTTTGTGCTTGCTGCACTTCTAACATCAATAATATTAACTACATGATGTGCATATTCTCACTATGTGAAGATGCATGAAGACTTTGCAGTCCCAACGAGGCTCTCCATTTGGTGAAACTAAGGAATAAATTGGGCATCGAGTTTTGGAACTTAGTTTACACTCTTATTTCTCTCTCTCCCATGCCAAAGGAAAGGAATATGAGGAATTGCTCAGTACCTGGCCTCTTGAATGCTGTAAAAAGTTATACAAGACACTTCAGCATTGTGAGGTTCAAATTTAGGACAGGTGTCAGAAGGTATTCTTGAAGGAGCATATGATCAATAGCTGGAATGAGTTGCTAGGCAGAGCAGTTGTAACCAGGACACCAAATTCACTCAAAAAAACCAACTGAATGATGCAATAGGAAGAAAGTAAGTGCGGTATTCTGAAAGGCTGAAATCAAATGGGTTGAAGGGTCTTCTTCGTCTGAACCTATCTTGTGATCTTTCTCTGTCCCTGTTGCCCTTTTCAGCAGTTAAGGTATGAAAGAGTGCGCACTGGTATTATATATAGTTGAGTGCATCTAGGTGTGTGAAACATATATAGGCCCATTTTTAACTCATTGAAAATCTATCCAATTGTGCACAATTAAAATATTTGTCTGACGCTAGCTAAATTCTGTTTTAAGCTTTGCTCTGCTACCGGACACACAGTAGAGCCACTGTACCACATTGGCTTCCTGTTGTGTCTTAACCAGCTGAGTTTTTGTAAGAAAGGGATCAATTGTTCTCTGAGTAAATTTGGGAGTAAGCTGAGGCCCCATGTCATTGCAAAGTTTCAACCCCTTACTAAACGAGCATATAATCTGGATTGGCATTCTACTGTATTTGAAGGGCCCCACTTTTGCCTGATACCTGAATCTAGTAATTCAGATGGTTGTTAAAGATCCTGTAGCAGAATTTAAAGAGCAAAGATTTCCCCCCAAGTCCTTGTTAATATTCCACCTTCGACTAATACCACCAAAAAAATATTCAAATTTACAGCTCATTCGCCTCTTGGATGTTTGTGGGATGTTGCAAATGCAGAATGGGTGCCAGATTGCTGACATTATAACTGTCACCAGCCTTTGGAACAATGTGCTTTGACGAACCTTGATGTGATACAGCACAATCTAAAGCAGCCAGTTTTTATTTTATCAAAGTTTTCTGTACTTTATGTCAATTATATCATACCATCATCATACTTTTATGCATGAACTGTTCTTGCTTATTCCCAGGATGCACCCCAAAATATACATTTCTTTGTATGATAGCAGCACACGAGTCATGTCCTAAATGGGACACGGCGAGGTTTTAAGTGAGGCTCAGCTCCTGGCAAAGCCTGCTCACCATCTGGAAGCATTACCCACAGCTGGTGTAAAATACAATGCAGTGCAAACTACTGGTAACTAACTTTCGCAAGAATTTTACACTTTCTCTAAGCACAGGCATGATCAGTGAAGTAATGATCTCATCTTATAAGCAACTATATCATTACACCATCCTCATTTAGAAAGCTGATAATGAGACATCAGTCTTTATACCATATGAAAATGCCTCTGTAAGTTAGCACAAACATCAGGTTCACCCTGAGCTGGAAATAACACTATTACTTCTTGATTGATTCAATACCTAATATATGAACATTTTCTTTAATAATAAAACATACAGCTTACAGCATGAATCATTTCTGATTCCGTGGAATAATCCTTTTAGATCATAATGATAATCACATAGTGATAGAAACATTTTGCATAGAATGAGGCCATTCGGCCCATCAAGTCCATGCCAGCTCTCTGTAGAGCAATCTAATCAGTTCCCTTCCCCCATTCTATCCCTGTTGTCCTGCAGATTTTATTTTCCTCAAATGCCCATCCAATTTCCCTTTGAAATCATTCATTGTCTCTGCTTCTACCTCGTAGGCAGTGAGTTCCAGGTCATTACCAATCGCTGCATAAAAAATGTTCTTCCTCACATCCCCCCTGCATCTGTTGCCCAAAACCTTAAATCTGCATCCTTTAGTCCTTATATGATCACCTAATGGGAACAGCTTTTCTTTGTCTACCTTATCAAAACCTCCTTTGCTCCAAGGAGAACAACCCCAGCTTCTCCAACCTAACCTTGTAGCTAAATTCCCTCATCCCTGGAACCATTCTGGTAAATCTCCTCTGCAACCTCTCAAGGACCTTTACATCCTTCCTATAGTGTGGTGACCAGAACTGGACGCAATACTCTAGTTGTGGCCTAACCAGCGCTTTATAAAGGTTCAGCATAACTTCCCTTCTTTTGTACTCAACACCTCTATTTATGAAACACAGGATCCCCGATACCAACTACTCTCTCAATATGTCCTGACACCTTCAAAGATTTATGCACGTGAACCCCCAAGTCCCTCTGCCCTGCACACTATTTAGAACTGTATCATTTAGTCTATATAACTCTCCCTATCACTTCCACCAAAATTCATCACGTCACACTTCTCTGCATTAAATTCCATCTGCCAATTATCTGCCCATTCTGTTAGCCAATCTATGTCCTGTTGCAGTCGATTGGTATCATCCTCACTGTTTGCCACATTTCCAAGTTTGGTATCAGCAGCAAATTTTGAAATTTTACTCTGTAATCCATCATCCAAGTCATTTATATAATCAAAAGAAGCAGTGGTCCTAGCACTGACCCTTGGGTAACATGACTGTCTCCCATCCCTCCAGTCTGAAAAACAACTATTTACCATGACTCTCCTCTTCTAAGAGCCTCAATCTTATTAACCAGTCTTTAATGTGGTACTTTGTCAAATGCTTTCTTAAAATCCATATAGACAAGATCCATTGCTTTCCTTTCATCGACCTTCTCTGTTACTTCATCAAAAAAAATCAATTAACTTAGTCAAATACAATCTGCCTTTTACAAGTCTGTGCTGGCTCTCCTACATTAACTCATACCTCTCCAACTGCCTGTTGATTTTTTTCCCTGATTACTTTTTCTAAAACTTTACCCACTCACTGATGCTAACGTGACCGACCTGCAGTTACTAGGAATGTCCTTACAACCTTTCTTGAATAATGGTGTCACATTTGCTACTCTCCAATCCTCTGGCATTGCCCTGCACACCCGCCCCCATATCTAGAGAAGATTGGATGGCAAGCCCTTCCGCTATCTCCACTCCCATTTCCTTTAGTAACCTGGATGCAAGCCATCTAGACCAGGCAACTTATCTACTCAAAGCATAGCCAGCCTTTCCAGTATATCCTTCCTATCAATTTTTACTCCGGCCATTACCTTTACCATTTCTGCTTCTACTGATATTTTGTCAGCATCATCTTCCTTAGTAAACACCGATACAAAGCCTTGCCCTATGTCATGAAGCATATATCACCCTCGATGTCCCTAACAGGCCTCACCTAGTTACTCTTTACATGTCGGTAGAAGATTTTTGCATTTCCATTTATGTTAACTGCCATTCAATTCTCATATCTCTCTTTGCCAGTCTTATTTCCCTCTTCACTGCCAGTCTCAACATATCGTATATGGCCTGATTCTCGCTTGAGCAATTCACCTGACATGCATCATACACCCTTTTTTTGTTTCATCATATTCTCCAGCACCTTCATCATCGAAGGAGCCCTGACTTTGGTTCCTTTAGTTCCTTTACCTTTCACCCTTGTGGGAATGTACCTAGCCTGTACCTGAAGCAGCTCTTCCTTAAAAATCACACATAGTTCAGTTATTGTTTCTCCTGGGAACCTTTGGTTCCATTTTACCCTGGCAAGATCCACTCTCATCGCATTGAAGTTAGCCCTCTTCCAATTTAGAAGTTCTACTTTAGATTGTTCCTTGCTTTTCTCCATTACTAATCTAAACCTTATGATACAATGATCACTCTTACCCAAGTGTTCCCCCACAGACACTTAGTCCACTTGGCCCACCTCATTTCCTAGCACCAGAATTAGCAATGGCTCCTTCCCAGTTGGACCAAGAATATACTTGTCAAGGAAGTTCTCCTGAGCACATTTCAGAAATTCTTCCCTCTCTTTAACCTTTACTTGACATTATCCCAATTGATATTTGGGAAATTAAAGTCCCCCAATATCACCACTCTATAGTTCGTGCACATCTCTGTAATTTCCCTGTAGATTTGCTTCTCATCTCGCACTATTTGGAAGGCTATAGAATACCCCCAGTGGTGTGATCACACTATTTTTGCTTCTCAACTCTAACCAAATGGATCCTATCTTCATCCCTTCAAGGACATCATCTCTTTCCAACAAAACAATGTCTTCCCTAATCAGTACTGCCACCCCACCTCCCTTTTGTCCTTTCCTATCTTTTCTGAACACTTTGTATCCCTGAATATTAAGCATCCAGTCCTCACCATTTTTAAACCTCGTTTTTGTTATTGCCACTTCATCATATTCCCACACTGTTATTTGTGCTTGTAGCTCACTAACCTTATTCACCACGCTTTGTGTGTTTACATACATGCCTTCTAAACCTGTCTTTGTATTCCTTGTAGTCCTTCTTAGTTTGCTCCTATCTAATATGGTACTCCTTTTTCTAGTACTAACACTCTCACTCCTTTATGCACCTTATTCTTCTTTTCTACTTCTATATGCTGCTGCCCAGCCCCTGCCAATTTAGTTTAAACCCTCCCAACCACACTAGTGACCCTCCGAGTTAGGGCATTGGTCCCAGTCCAGTTGAGGTGCAACCCATCCCTTTTGAATAGGTGCCTCTTGCCCCATAGCTATTCCCAATGCCCTAAGAATCTGAAGCCCCCTCCTGCACCATCCCTAAAGCCACACATTGATCCTCCCTATTTTCATATTTCTACTCTCACCAGCGTGTGGCACTGGGAGTTAGCCAGAGCTTACTACCTTTGAAGTCCTCCTTTTTAACTTCCTCCCTAGCTTCTTAAAATCTGACTGTACGACCTCAATACCTGCTCCTCTCTATGTCGTTGGTACCAACATGTACTACAACTTCTGGCTCCCTCTTGTCCCCCTGCAGAATATTCTGCACCCTCTTCGTAATGTCCTTTAGTCTGGCACCAGGGAGGCAATGCACCATGTGGGACTCATGATGATGGTTACAGAAATGCCTGTGTGTTCCCCAAACTGTGGAATCTCTTATAATGACTGCATTTTTATGATTTGCTGTTCCCTCCTGTGCAGTCCCTTGTGCATTGGTGCCATAGCCTGGATTGCACTCCCAGGGAAACATCACTCCCAGCAGTCTCCAATGCTGAGTACCAGTTTGAGAGTGGCACATACCCCAAAGACTCTTCTTCCTACTCTCCCGAATGGCCACCCATCTATTATCCTGTCTGTGGGGTGATGACCTCCTGGACTGTATGATCCAGGAAACTCTCATCCTTCCTGATGCTCCACTGTGACCCCAGCTGCCCCTCAAGCTCAGAAATCCTGTGCTTGAGCTCAGCCGCTGGAGACACTTCCTACACAGAAGTGTCCTGAAGTTTCCACATGGCGCAGGAATTGTAAGTAACAGGTCTCAACTGCCCATCCACGATCCAAATATTCTCTATTCCCTCTTTTAGAACCAAGTTACTACCTTAGTTTAAACTATCAATTTTAATTAATGTCTCTAGACCTGCTCCGTGCTAATACTCTTATAATTAATTCACTTACTATTATTCCTACCCCATTTGAATGTTTTCATTTTCTGGCTCCTAGTCTGAACGAATGCCCTAGTTTAGAGAGAGAAAAGGCGAATGGTATGTCAGCCTTCATAGCGAGGGGATTCGAGTACAGGAGCAGGGATGTCTTGCTGCAATTATACAGGGCCGTGGTGAGGCCACACGTAGAATATTGTGTGCAGTTTTGGTCTCCTTATTTGAGGAAGGATGTTCTTGCTATAGAGGGAGTGCAGCGAAGGTTTACCAGACTGATTCCTGCGATGGCGGGACTGACGTATGAGGAGAGATTGAGTCGGTTAGGATTATATTCACTGGAGTTCAGAAGAGTGAGGGGGGATCTCGTAGAAACCTATAAAATTCTAACAGAACTTGACAGGGTAGATACAGGAAGGATGTTCCTGATGGTGGGGGAGTCCAGAACCAGGGGTCATAGTCTAAGGAAACCTTTCAGGATTGAGATGAGGAGAAATTACTTCACCCAGAGAGTGGTGAGCCTGTGGAATTTGCTACCACAGAAAGCAGTTGAGGCCAAAACACTGTATGTTTTCAAGAAGGAGTTAGATATAGCTCTTAGGGAGAAAGGGATCAAAGGATATTGGGAGAAAGCGGGAAAAGGTTACTGAGTGGATGATCAGCCATGATCATAATGAATGGCGGAGCAGGCTCGAAGGGCCTAAAAGCCTACTCCTGCTCCTATTTTCTATGTTTCTAAAAAGAGAAATACTAACCAACCAATCACTTACCTGCTTTCTTGTGACATCATATGTTTGTTTTTATCTCCGCTCTTTTTGCTTAACATAGTTATGTTATTCAAACCCAATACTTGAGAGACTGTACATGATAACGTGGAGCACATTGAAAATGTTAATTGCATAGTGCAACATCACATTTCCAGTGAACACTTAAGGCTGTTATAATTTTCCTTCTGTTGTTTACTTCACACAATGGGCTTCTTTGCAGGTTCCAGAAGAGGTTTGCTTTCAGATTGCAATAAAATATAACTGCACGAACAGAGCAGATTTTACACTTGGCCTCAATGCATTGGACCTATTGAGAATGTGCCAAACCTTTGACCGCTAGTGTTATTGCTGAATGTTTTACCCAGGAGGCCTCAGCACTGTCCTCAGATAAAGAAAGAACTTTCCATTACCAAGCTCCAATCAAAAACTTAATCAGAAGCAACCGCCCACACACACAGTCAAGTGAACATTTCCTCAGCTGATAGTTTTAATCATATCACACTCCTCAACAATGCTGCTGATTCTCATTAGTATTCACTGCCTTACTTTGTTCAGTAAAGTTGGGGGTCAGCCTGTATGCCCCAAAAGCTGTAAATTAACAAAACAAATTTCTAAACAAGGTGAAGAACGTCCTGATTTTTAAAAGCTCATAATTTCTGCACATCTTTGTTGCAATGAGACAACATTTTGCAAGTTTGATGGTGGGTTAAAGGACTTGCAGCAAGTGTATCATATTTTAAAGACGTGCTATAGAGAAAATGTACAGTAAATGTAGCCAACCTGAAGTCACAGTATAATGTGTGGAATATTAAAAATGTTGCTCTGTGAAAACAATAGCCCTTTTCAAAATGGTGCCACTTAACTTAAAATGTTTTTTGCTGTATGCTGAACAGAACAATCATCATCCCCCCCCACCCCACCCCTCCACCCAAGTGATACTGGGGGTGAAATTGGTTATTTGTAGTGAGAGTAGTTTGGGAGTAGTGAATAGGCAGCCTGTTTTACACCCCAGTCTGATTTTCTTTTCTATGGAACATGTGCCAGAAAGCACAAAAGGCCAGGACCACAGTTATAAAGGTGTTGGAGCCAAAAGCTGGGCCATTGGAAGACCCAGCAGTTAACAGTGTGACAGATTCATATTCTATAGACTTGTTGGGGTTCACCCAGAACCAGTCTTTTTCCATAGGTTATGCCTACTTGACACCCATAAATATAAACCATTGGATCGATCCACGAGGATAAAGGTAACAAATAAGAGCATTAATATACAGTGGAACTTTGTGCCTACGTGAGAGGAGTTATATTTTGATTGTTAACTTCTCCAGGGGGAAGTAAAAACCGAAGCAGAGATAAGAGGCAATCATGTTCTAAATACAATTGAATGATTTCTCCAATAATATGGTACTGACAACTCAACTCAAAACTGGGCACAGAGAATATTCCCCACGCTTTACAGTTGGCAAGACAGCCTGGCTGTTCAGAGAATGACTTTGGAAAGCACACAGAAAGAGATCAAAGCCCTTCAAAGAATGTGGGTCTGTCAAATCTAATATTTAAAATGTATTAAAATAGAGAGGAAAACATACTCAGACCTTCAGGCAGTCATTGTTCCCGGTGCTGTTCTTTGAAAATAACTGCACATTAGATGAATAAGTAGGTGGTAATTCTCAGAATATGTAATTGTTAAAATGGCCTTGCTGACATATCTTGCACTCTGAGAATATGCTGAGACTTTGGGGGAATATTGGGAGCATGGTCCTTCTCGACTGTTATCTGTAAGTAATCATTGAAACGGTGCTTCAGCATTATTGTTAACTTCCAGCAGCATTGTTCATGATTAGCCACATTTTTAAACAGCTAGTTCCATTAAAGATTCCATTAAGTAGGTAATGACTAATTTGAATATTTCTGATTATGCCCATAAATGGTCTGCCATTAGAAGGAAGACTGAAATATCTCATCCTTTTCGTTGACATGCTAATAGGCATTGCGTGCAAGAAGGAAGACCCCTCTACACAGTTAACTACAGAGTTACATGATTATTTACAGTTTGAGGTTGTAGCTGAAGTCACTGTACCAAGAGGCATTAAAGAAGGACCTCCTTGATAGAAGAAAAGACAATTATTCATTGTTTAATTCGACTATCAAATCAATCAGTGGAAACATGGCTAACTAGATATACCAGGTGATTCATATTGAAAAACTGAAGTGCATAATTCCCATTTATTATTCAGGACACTGGGATTTCCATATGGACGGTTGAGGGAATGGGAGGGAAGGTTGGAGATGGCGAATGTATCAAAAGTGTAAAGGGGAAATCACTCACGCAATACCTAAGAAAGAAAAACCCACTGCTGGATATATATCTGTAGGAATTCAGAAGCAAAACAGTAATTAAATCCTGGATTATGAAAGACTTTAGATGGTTAATCTACTTCTGTAGTGTAGGAATTGCTGTAATTTCTAGAAAGGCAAACAGTCTTTCCAAGCAAGGATCTACTTAAGATGAGGGCCGTCACACTCCAATGGCTCCTCCATGAAGATTCTCACGTGTCGGAGTCTTGCTTCCCTCTACAAATATCTTTCTCCCCCAACAGGTGCACAATGACCCCTACTGTGAATATGGACATTTACCCTATTTTTGGAGAAATCAAAGAGAGTGATTTTTTTAATATTTTGGGGACCATAATACTGTACTTTCATTATCACAGCCATGATGATGTTTAATCATTCTACAGTGACTTTTGCAAACCCGAATAACACAGACAGCATCAACTATAGGAGCAGAATGAGTTCACGAAAAGGCAGAAGCCTCCATATTAAAAAAAAATGTCTGGACTGTACAATTCAATGCACAATAATTACACCTTCTTGCTTCTTCCTAACAGTTTGCATATTAGCACAGTAATAATTTGTTCAGTATATTATCTGCATCCGTCATCTGCCATTCTGATTACCTGGCAGAAATATCTGAGGATGAAGCCTTGAGCGAAATATTGCTGCAAGCCTCCATTTACTTTTGGTACCTCTTGGTGACTCAAACTACACAAAAGCCCCAAATTTCTTGGATTGCACTTCTGCAGAATTACGTTAAGATGGTTTCTGTGCTGATCTCTCTAACGAGAACTTCTGGGAAAATATCCCCTGGATCTCATTTGCCTATGCTGGAACATAAAAACCGGCGCAAATATAATTCCACCAACAGGGATAAGAGCAAGTGGGCCGCAGTCCTTTGCCATGGTAGCTCACTCTCAGAGTCTCTTGCTTCTGCTGCTTCTCTCCATTATAATACAGAACAGGTGTATGCCCTTTGGCAAGGCCATTCCAACCTTTTAGTCCTTCTGAACATGCGGCAGGGGAAGACAGGGCTTCGAGAAATTTTGGGTGCATTGATACTGATAGCACTGTGTTTAAGCAATAGGGCAGGTCTCAGTTAGAACAATTCCAAAATGATCACAGAGTAAATCATTTACATATTTCAGAAATCTCAGTAACACCAATATTAGGTGACTTTGAACCAGACCATATCTAATGTTTTGGGAGTAGACCAGTGCATTATCTGTACAAATCCAGGAAACTGGTCTTTTGTATGGAACTGGAGCTATGTAACTGAGCAACAGGGGTGAATGGATCTTGGAAGCGATGCAAAAAATTGAGGAAATTCATGTGTGGTGATGATTGGGCATAAAAGCAGCATGGGTCAGTCATGTTGTAGTTCCGCTGAAATCATCCTAGCTTGGATATTTATCATTGCTCCTTCATCCTCATAGAGTATAAAAATTGGCAAGTCATGCTGCAGCTGTACAGAACTTTAGTTGGGCCACACTTAGAATATTGCATGCAATTCTGGTCGCCACACTACCAGAGGACGTGGAGGCTTTGGAGAGGGTACTGAAGAGGTTTACCAGGATGTTGCCTGGTCTGGAGGGCATTAGCTATGAGGAGAGGTTGGATAAACTCGGATTGTTTTCACTGCAACGTCGGAGGTGGAGGGACGACATGATAGAGGTTTACAAAGTTATGAACGGCATGGACAGAGTGGATAGTCAGAAGCTTTTTCCCAGGGTGGAAGAGTCAGTTACTAGGGGACATAGGTTTAAGGTGCGAGGGGCAAAATTTAGAGGGGATGTGCGAGGCAAGTTCTTTACACAGAGGGTGGTGAGTGCCTGGAACTTGCTGCCAGGGGAGGTGGTGGAAGCAGGTACAATCGCGACGTTTAAGAGGCATCTTGACAAATACATGAATAGGATGGGAATAGAGGGATACGGTCCCCGGAAGTGCAGAAGGTTTTAGTTTAGGCAGGCATCAAGATCGGCGCAGGCTTGGAGGGCCGAATGGCCTGTTCCTGTGCTGTACTGTTCTTTGTCACTGGACCAAAATTCTGGAACTCCCTACCTAACAATACTGTGGGAGTATCTTCGCCACACTACTGTAACAGGTCAAGAAGAAGGCTCACCACCACCTTCTTAGGTCAACTAGGGATGGACAATATCAGGCGGCCTTACCAGCGACTCCCACATCCTGAGAATAAGTGGGAAAAAAAATTCCCAGAAAATTCCAGGCCAACCTTTGTATTCCATGGATATCTGGCTTAATTCCTCTGCTTACTGTATTGCTGTACTGCATATTTTAGACCAAAGTTTGGAGATTCTTAACTATTTGCCAGTTTCCACCTCGACACTTTTAAGCTGGAGAAAGGAGATTGCACTGAAAACCAAGACCATAATCAATCATTATTAAAATGGCCTTGATTACAAATAACTGAGTCTGTGGGTTAATTGTATATTAGGGGATGCAAACATTTTATAGTTCAAAGTGCTTGATGCTGCTTGTTGATGCTGTGTCATACTGGCGGAAACCAGATTTTTATTCAAGTGATAGAAATATGGAAATCACTTGCCAGGCAGTTAAATGTGACAAATAAACTTCACAAGTATGTCAGACAATTAAGACTAAAATTTGCTGTACACATGGACTTTCATACAGGTGTTCGTAACCTTGAAATCTGGGAACCGGATCAAGAGACCATATTTTCTGGAAATAAGCTGGAAATATAATGCACTAGCTGTACCAAAGATTCACAATTTGATCCAAGTTAACAGCAGGCAGTAAACTGAAAAATAAGGAGACTGCGCAGGAGGTCATTCTAGCTTTTATCGATTTCTATTGTCTAACCTCCTGTACACAAAGTTAAACACTGTGCTTTTTAGGCTGGAAATAAATCAGCCTGTTGGTCTATTTTTGCCTGGTCAATGCAATGTCACCTGTGTATCGTTTTAATGGCGAGTCATACATCAGTCACATGACCAGTGCACTCTCGTGTCATTGCAAGCCTCAGTGGGAACATAAAAACAACACAGCATGTTAAATTATCGCTCTGTTGAGTATAATGATATTGCAAATATGAAATCGTGGGCAGTAAAAGCTAATTTAAGCATGCTGCCTTTTAGGGCATGGTTTTCTCAAGGTAATTTCACAACGCTGAATGTTACTGCCATCATTGGAGCTTTAACCATTACCTTACAATCATCTCAATTGCCAACTAGTATGCAGGGCTATGGAGAAAGTACAGTGGAGTGGGTCTAATTAGAGCTGGCACAGACACGATTGAATGAATGGCCTCTTTCTGTGCTCTGTGATTTAATGATTCTACCACATCACTATTTTAGAACAGAGCCGTATTAAGTCAAATTGTCACAAACCCGTCAGATGTAATAAAGTAAGACCTCGCGGGGGGGGGGGGGGGGGGTGAAACAGGCACATGTAACTGATGTGGCAGGAAACACTTCTGAAAAAAACCATTGTAAAGCACATGAGGGATTTAGTAGCAAAGTTTAAAAATGATTCCAAGTTATGGTGAAAATGAGTTGTAAAAGCCACCGCAAATCAGCCTGAATAAAATGCAAGTTGTACATAGACTAACAATATCTCAAATCTTGAATTCAAGCTTGAAACTGTCAGTCATTGCCCTTTTATCACAGTTAGGTTTTCTGTGAGTGAGCACTGCTTTGTGGAATGCAGTAATATGCGTCCTGAAACTATGCCTGATCCTCCCCAAAGACCTTTAAGTCTGGTAAACACTGCCATGTAATTTCAGGAAAAGTATTTCATTGGCTATGGTTACCATAAGTCTGGATTGATGTACTTGGATGTCACGATGCAGGGAAAAGAGGCATTTCTAAGGTGCATTGATATTAGAATGTAAGAAAATATTTCATGGCTTTTGAATGCAAGCATTTTTCTCAGACCTTTTTAATCGGGGCTTGCAGATACAGCCAGCTAAGATTGTTAGAACTGCACCTGTCTGATGGCTAAAGTTGCAGTGATTGAAAAATAAAAGAGCAGCGTTGGGACATTTTTGGCACAGGTGATGTGAAACAAAGAGATTAAAAAAACCCCATGCTGTCGCTTATTTTAAATGAATCCTATGCTCAGTGATGCGGAGATCAAAATAAACCGAGCACTGTTAGTTTGAGAGCTTCACCTGGGGCAGTGTTATTGATAAGTCTGTCATCCCTTCTAATATTGGAGAAGTAATGACAGCTGATGATTAGGCCACTCCTGAGCTATTAAGCACATTTCTTGTCCTCACACAAGAGCTTCTTAATCAAGTGGAAACAAAGCCTGCCTTCAGTGCGATTATGCTAAAAATGGTGGGTCTGAGTCTTTCGACCTGAAAGACACAACTGTTACGCTTTTCAAGATCCTCTAAACTCGATGTGGAGATAGATGTCAAGGGTCACCCCATGGTGTTATCTGAAATGAATGAGCTATGACTGACTGTGGCGATGACAGAAGCACGCAGTGAAATTACACAAAATTGGGTATTTTGTCAACATTTCATCAGCAGATTTACAGAAATGACTCCAGTCGCAGACAGTTAAATGTTTCAGTCAGCCAGAATTGACTGACAAAAAAGCTCTTATTCTTCTATGTTAAGAGTGATATTTTATATCATTTCTTTCAATGATTGTTAAGTGTCTGGACAGCCATCTTGACACGATATACCCCTGGAATGGAATATGATCAGTGTGACTTGACAGAACAAAACATATAGTAGAATGAAGATAATTTAAACCAAACATTTTATACATATATATGATTGCTTGATATGAACTCTTTTATGTCACGATCAGTATTTTCCTTTCTATTTCCCAAATCTTGTTTATTAACCAGGTTGCAAGGGTGAAACACTCTTGCCCATGCCCGCCATTAATAGCAGCCATTGGTTAATATTCCAGGATATGTGGGTCTGTGGCATGGCTAGGGAACATGCACCCTCATCCCAGAAACGAGATAGTTTTTCCATCACAGATGCTTTAGCTGAAATAAGTGAAAATAAATCCATGTGAATGCTGGACTCTAAACACCAGTCAAGAATGTGAATCATAGAATGACATAGCACAGAAGAAGGCCATTTGGCCCATTATACCTGTGCTGGCTCTTTGAAAGAAGTATCCAGTTAGTCCCATTCCCTAGATCTCAACCTACGGCACTGAAAATTTTAACATTGTAACTACTGGATTACATCCAGACAGAGAAATACAATCCTGGATTTAAAACTACACTATTCTTTATTTGTAGTCCTTTATATATACTTTTTAAGGTTACATTTACGCAAAAATAGAAAAGAGCTTAATTTGGAATTCTAAAGGCAAACTGAACTATTCTTTCTTTAATAGTAACATATTAAATTGATGTTGCAGTATTCCGTTTGCAAATAGCCATAAATACAAGATATTCACTAATAAATCCAATAAGGAATTCAGGAAAAGCCTCTTTACTCAGAAAGTGGTGAGAATGTAGAACTCGCTATCATTTGACCCAGGTAATTAGCGTAGAGGTATTTAAGGGGAAGCAAGATAGGTATATGAGGGATGAAGAAATAGAAGATGCCGATAGGGTGAGACAAAGTAAACAGAGTAGAAGGAGCCTCTTGTACAGCGTGAACACTGGTGTAGACCTGCTGGGCTGAATAGCCAGTTTCTCTGCACTCCTCCAATTCTGGCCTCTTGCTCAGCCCTGAATTTCTTTGCCCTACCATTGATTTTTTTTTATTTTCAAAATATACTTTATTCATAAAAATCTGTAAAAATTACATTCCCAAACAGTTGAAAACAGCATCAAGTCAAAAAATACAAACAGTGCAAAGATGATCAGTTTCCTTCCATACAATCATGAGTTGCCTCACAATCCTTCCATTTCATTGTCATGCCATATACAATTTTACATTTACAGCACACAAAATTTTCCCGATACAGTTCGAGGGGTTTCCCATGGATCCAGCTCCTCAGTTTCGCTTGGTGGGGGGACCTTACACTGTGGTCTTTCCCCATTGAGCCTTTGCTGTGGCTGCCCCAAGCTTTAGTGCGTCCCTCAGCACGTAGTCCTGGACCTTGGAATGTGCCAGTCTGCAACATTCGGTCGTGGACAACTCTTTGCGCTGAAAGACCAGCAAGTTTCAGGCAGACCAAAGGGCGTCTTTCACCGAATTGATAGTCCTCCAGCAGCAGTTGATGTTTGTCTCGGTGTGCGTCCCTGGGAACAGCCCGTAGAGCACAGACTCCTGTGTTACAGAGCTGCTTGGGATGAACCTCGACAAAAACCACTGCATCTCTTTCCACACCTGCTTTGCAAAGACACATTCCAGGAGGAGGTGGGCAACCGTCTCTTCCCCTCCACAGGCACCGCAGGGGCATTGTGCAGAGGGGGCGAGATTTCGGGCGTGCACGAAGGATCTGACGGAGAGGGCCCTTCTCACCACCAGCCAAGCTACATCTTGGTGCTTGTTTGAAAGCTCTGGTGATGAGGCATTCCGCCAAATGACTTTTACAGACTGCTCGGGGAACCATCCGACAGGATCCACCGTCTCCTTTTCCCGTAGGGCCTTGAGGACATTCCGTGCAGACCACTGCCTGATGGACCGGTGGTCACAGGTGTTTTCACAGCAGAAACTGCTCCATGAAATATAGGTGGTACGGCACGGCCCAACTGCATGGAGCATTCCGCGGCAATGTGACCAAGCCCATCCTTCGCAACACCGGGGACAGATAGAACCTCAGCACGTAGTGACACTTGGAGTTTGCGTACTGAAGGTCTGCACACAGCTTGATGCAGCCGCACACGAAAGTGGTCATCAGGATGAGGGCCACGTTGGGTACATTTTTCCCGCCCTTATCCAAAGATTTGAACATCGTGTCCCTCCGGACCCGGTCCATTTTAGATCCCCAGATGAAGCGGAAAATGGCTCGGGTGACCGCCACAGCGCAGGAGTGGGGTATGAGCCAGACCTGCGCCACGTACAGCAACAATGTGATTGCCTCGCACCTGATGACCAGGTTCTTACCCACAATGGAGAGAGATCGCTGCCCCCACATGCTCAACTTTTGTTTTACCTTGGCTACTCGCTCCTCCCAGGTTTTGGTGCACGCCTCGGCCCTTCCGAACCATATCCCCAGCACCTTCAGGTAATCTGACCTGACGGTGAAGGGGACAAAGGATCGGTCAGCCCAGTCCCCAAAGAACATGGCCTCGCTCTTGCCGTGGTTAACTTTGGCTCCCGAGGCCAGTTCGAACTGGTCGCAGATGCTCATCAGTCTGCGCACGGACAGCGGATCCGAGCAGAAGACGGCGACGTCATCCATGTACAGGGAGGTTTTAACCCGAGTGCTTCCGCTGCCTGGGATTGTCACCCCTCTTATGCTCGCATCCTTCCTAATAGACTCAGCAAAGGGTTCAATACAGCAAACAAACAAGACCGGGAAGAGAGGACAGCCCTGTCTGACTCCAGATTGGATCGGGAAACTTTCCGATTCCCACCCATTGATTGAGACTGCGCTACTGATGTTTGTGTAGAGCAGTTGGATCCAATTGCAGATTCCCTCCCCAAACCCCATTTTGGAAAGCACGTCCATCATGTAGGTGTGCGATATCCTGTCAAAAGCCTTCTCCTGGTCCAGGCTGATGAGGCAGGTGTCCACCCTACTGTCCCGTACGTAGGCGATCGTATCCCTGAGTAGCGCGAGACTATCAGAGATCTTCCTGCCGGGTACAGTACAGGTCTGATCGTGGTGGATCACCGACTCCAGAGCAGACTCAACTGGCTATGACTTTGGACAGAATCTTGTAATCAACATTAAGCAGTGAGATGGGCCGCCAATTTCTGATTTCTGCCCTCTCCCCCTTCCGCTTGTAAGTGAGGGTGATGATGCCTTTCCTCATGGATTCTGACATGCTGCCGGCCAGGAGCATACTCTCGTATACTTCCAGCAGGTCCGGGCCGACCCAATCCCACAGTGCCGAGTACAACTCGACCGGTAAGCCGTCGCTCCCGGGAGTTTTACTCGTCTCGAAGGACTCGATGGCCTTTGTCAGCTCGTCCAGATTTAGCGGCTTGTCCAGTCTCTCCCTCCTGCTGTCATCTAAGACCTCTGTGATAGATGTCAGGAAGGACTGGGAGGCTCTGTTGTCTGTGGGCTTCGTGTCATACAGCCCAGCATAAAAGGATTTGCTGATCCTTAGTATGTCGGACTGCGAAGACGTTACCGAGCCATCTTCTTCCTTCAGGCTGCTGATAACAGAGCTCTCTCTTTGTACCTTTTGGAAGAAGTAACGCGAGCACGTCTCATCCTGCTTGATGGAGCGGACTCTGGACCGGAAGATGATCTTGGAGGCCTCCTTGGCAAAGAGCGAGGCCTGCTGGCTCTTCACCTCGTGGAGGTCCTCCTTGACCTCGACCCCCATTGACTGCAACCGGAGCAGATTTTGCATACTTTTCTGGAGTCGGGACATTTCCCTCTGTCTCTCTCTCGCCCTCTGAACACCTTTGTGGATGAAGAACCTCTTGATGTTCTCCTTAATCGCTTCCCACCAATGAACTGGAGACTCAAAGAGGGGTTTCACGGTCCTCCAACCTTTGTAATCCCTTTTGAGTTCCTCAACGTTCTCTGAGGTCAGCAGTGTAGCATTGAGTTTCCATGTCCCTCTGCCAACCCGCTGGTCATCCTGTAAGTGACAGTCGGCCAGTAAGAGGCAGTGGTCGGAGAAGAACACCGGCTTGACGTCGGTGGATCCGACCGTGATGGCACGGGACACAAACAGGAAGTCAATCCTGGAACGGGCAGACCTGTCCGATCTTGACCATGTGTATCTGCGCTGCGCCCCGTCTGCAGGTTTGCTGAAGACGTTGTGCAGTTTGGCATCTTTAACTGTTTCTATTAGGAATCTGGACGTAGCGTCCAGTTTGCTGTTGTCACTGCTGGATCGTCCAGCCGCATCGATGATGCAGTTGAAGTCACCGCCTAGGATGACCGGCTGGACGTTGCCAGCAGCATGGGAGCTGCTGGAAGACGGTCAGCCGCTCACTGCGTTGTACCGGGGCGTATACGTTGATCAACCGGAGCGGAGCGTTGTTGTACATTACGTCTGCTATGAGGAGGCGACCGCCCACCACCTCCTTAACTTCGGAGATGGTGAAGTTACCTCCCCGCAGCAGAATACCCAGGCCGGAGGAACGGCAATCATTACCCCCCGACCAGCTTGATGGCCCGTGGGACCACCATCGCGACCACTGCCTGTAGGTGCTGAGGTGTGGTATTCCACACTCCTGCAGAAACAGTAGGTTGGCTTTGACCTTGGCGAGGTAATCCAAGGTTGAAACACATCGCGTAGTAGATTTAATGCTACGCACATTAATGGAAGCAATCTTTACACCCATTTTTTTTAAAGTTAGTTGTTGCTTCCCATACCATTTGTCCTTTCTAGTCCCAGTCCTTCGGGATTTTCCTGCATACCCATCGTGTGAGCAAGCTGTTTCACAAAAGTTGGGCTCAGAAACCCCTCCTGGTTTTTCATGCAGGGGTTTTTCCGCTGGGGTGACATCGGGGGGGTCTTGTAGGCAGCAAAGATTGGGTTATCCTCTGCTGCTTCCATCTGTTCCTCCTCGAAAACATCACTGCTCCCGGCTTCCCGGAGCTGAGGTGCCAGACGTGTCTTTGCTCTCGGTGTCCCAGAGCTGAGATGCGTTGGCCACGTCGTTACGTGTGGCGCTTTGGGGTTGGGGCACGCCAAGCCCATCACAGCTTGCAGTGCCCGGGGGCTGGGATGCTTTATCTTCCATCTCCTTGGAGTTCTGCCGCCTCTTTTGAAGGGGCTGTCATTCCAGCATTCCCCCGTCCAGTGAAGAGGAGCTGTTGCAGTCTGTCTCAGAAGATAGCCTCCTCTTGCCACTGGTTTGGGTGGTGGCCTGTTCCGTTTTTGGATGTTTTTTCTTTGCGGTTTTCCTCTGGACCACTTGCCACTGACCTGTTTGTCCATCTGTTGCCTCCTCCTCCATTGATTCTGTCTGTGGAGGAGGGATTTCCGAATGCAGGGTAGGTTTCAGTTGCCTCCCCTTCCTTCTCCTTCTTAGGTTGAAGTTCCTCACTGCAGAGAAGGTTGCTGGTCTCCTTTCGAATACCGGACGCCTTCGTCGAACCTTCTCCCGGCCTTTCCTTGGACCTTTGCACCTGAGCATAACTGAGGCAGCGTTTGGGGCAGGTTTTGTAGAGATGGCCTGCCGCACTGCACAAGTTGCAACACTTAGTCTGCTTACAGTCCTTGGTCTGATGGCCCTCCTCCTTGCAGTTCTTGCAAACAACCGTGCTGCAGTTGGCCACCACGTGACCAGATTTGCCACAGGTGCGGCAAACTCTGGGCTGCCCAGCGTAGACCAAGAAGCCTCGACTTCCCCCAATAGCGAAGCTGGAGGGAGGGTGGATGATGGCTCCACTGGGATCGACCTTCAAGGTCACCTTGACCTGCCGCTTGCTGGTCCAAATCCCAAAGGGGTCCTTGACATCAGTGCTGCTGCCGGCCACCTCGACGTACCTGGCGAGAAAGGTGAGTACATCCACCACCGGAACATGGGGGTTGTAGAGGTGAATCATCACCACCCGGTCCCGTTGTGACGGAAGCGTGAAGAGCGGCTCCGCTGTGAGGATCGACAGTGGCGCCCGGTCCCCTTTCTCCTTGAACGCCTTCAGGAACTTGATGCATCCCGCCACGTTCCGGAACGTCACGTCGAAGTATCCACTGCTGGGGAAATCCTACAGGCAGAAGACGTCCGTCGCTTGAAATCCGCAGCAATCGAAGAGAATTTTCTTGATGAAGAAAGTACGATCGACCGGTGCATCTCCTTCCTTGTCCTTCATGACCACCCGAACGGTGTTGCGCACTCCCTGTCCCGAGGCTCGAAAATTGGTTATAGCCATTTTACTCAAAGCTTCCCCAGGATCAAAAGGCAATGATCATGGTCTCTTCTCAATCAAGTAAGCACTGATAAGAACAGATACTACACTTGATCTTAGCCAAAAGGCCCTACCATTGATGGCCATGCCTTCAGCTGCCCGGGCCCTAAACTCTGGAATTCTGTCCCTAAACCTCTCCGCCTCTGTAGCTTGCTCTCCTGCTCTAAGATGTTCCTTAAAACATACTTTTTTAACCAAACATTTGGTCACCTGTCCGAATAAATCCTTATGTGTCTCAGTGTCAAATTTTGTTTGATAATCGCTGCTGTGACTTAGCTTGGGACATTTTACTATGTTAAAGCTGCTATATAAGTGCATGATGATGTTGTTTTCTGAGGGAAGTAATTGCAGTGATTGGTGATGAGGGATGAGAAGCAAGGCTGGGAAAGCTTGTGAGTACTGTAGCTACATGTGGTGCAGGGCTAAAGAGAGCGTGAAGTGAGATGTGAGTAGGAGTCTTCCTGATGAAACCTGAAACATTAACCCTTTCTCCACAGATATGGCCTGACCTGGTGAATGTTTCCAGCATTTTCAGCTTGTATTTTAGATTTCCAGCACCTTTGGCTTTTATTTTAATCCATGAAATTGTTCTATTTTAAGGTTTTACAATTTTACTTTTGCTTCGAAGGAAAAAATACTTTAATGGTCAGAGAATAACAGAAAATCAGATTGGCTGTGTTTCCTGTTTTACTTAATTTGTGCAAATAAGATCTCCTAGTGTGCTTGTAGCTGTCACACTTGTAACCTATGGGCCATTTGCACTTAATTGACCCAGCCATGCACCACTGTTAGCATGATACTTCTAAGATTTTCAATACAAGTCATTCAATACAAAAACATGAAGAAGAATTATTGGATCTCGTGGACAGTTTGACATTTTTAACTATTGGAAGAGATTCTGACAGGAAATTAGAATTAGAATTGAATGGTAGTGAATCAGAGCGTGTGGATGAAGGATTCTTCAACAGTGCATCAAACATACCAGCATTCCTTAAAGAGCAATTCATAGACTAATCTTATTGTGTAGGAAAATGATTGATACAAAGAATATAGGTCACCAATGATTGTGAGTCATGGCAGTTGTTTACTGGGTTTTAAAAACCCGTAACTCATGAGCAAAGCTGTCATGAGTGAGTTATGCTGGCCTTTTACACAATTGAAAGAATGCTCAGAAATCAACATCACTTGTAAATGGCGAGATAGAGTCTTGTGCATCGTTATTTCTATATTCTCATCGCTACCTTGATCAGTAAGTTATTTTCTGTATCATTCTACAGATTGCTGATCCTTCTTCTTCTTCTTTGGCCTCCTTGTCTCGAGAGACAATGGGTAAGCGCCTGGAGGTGGTCAGCGGTTTGTGAAACAGCGCCTGGAGTGGCTATAAAGGCCAATTCTCGAGTGACAGGCTCTTCCACAGGTGCTGCAGATAAAATTGGTTGCCGGGGCTGTTACACAGTTGGCTCTCCCCTTGCGCTTCTGTCTTTTTTCCAGCCAACTGCTAAGACTCTTTGACTCGCCACACTTTAGCCCCGCCTTTATGGCTGCCCGCCAGCTCTGGCGATCGCTGGCAACTGACTCCCACGACTTGTGATCAATGTCTCAGGACTTCATGTCACGTTTGCAGACGTCTTTAAAGCAGAGACATGGACGACCGTTGGGTCTGATATCAGTGACGAGCTTGCTGTACAATGTGTCCTTGGGGATCCTGCCAACTTCCATGCGGCTCACATTGCCAAGCCATCTCAAGCGCCGCTGACTCAGTAGTGTGTATATGCTAGGGAAGTTTGCCGCCTCGAGGACTTCTGTGTTGGAGATACGGTGCTGCCACCTGATGCCAAGGATTCTCCGGAGGCAGCGAAGATGGAATGAATTGAGACATCGCTCTTGGCTGACATACATGTCCAGGCCTCGCTGCCATAGAACAAGGTACTGAGGACACAGGCTTGATACACTCAGACTTTTGTGTCCCGTGTCAGTGCGCCATTTTCCCACACTCTCTTGGCCAGTCTGGACATAGCAGTGGAAGCCTTTCCCATGCGCTTGTTGATTTCAGCATCGAGAGACAGGTTACTGGTGATAGTTGAGCCTAAGTAGGTGAACTCTTGAACCACTTCCAGAGCATGGTCGCCGATATTGATGGATGGAGCATTTCTGACGTCCTGTCCCATGATGTTCGCTTTCTTGAGGCTGATGATTAGGCCAAATTCGGTGCAGGCAGCCGCAATCCTGTCGATGAGTCTCTGCAGATACTCTTCAGTGTGAGATGTTAATGCAGCATCGTCAGCAAAGAGGAGTTCCCTGATGAGGACTTTCCGTACTTTGGTCTTCGCTCTTAGACAGGCAAGGTTGAACAACCTGCCTGCCACCTGATCTTGTGTGGAGGAAAATTCCTTCTTCGGAAGACTTGAACGCATGTGAGAGCAGCAGGGAGAAGAAGATCCCAAACACTGTAGGTGCGAGAACATAGCCCTGTTTCACACCACTCAGAATAGGAAAGGGGTCTGATGAGGCACCGCTATGCTGAATTGTGCCTTTCATATTGTCATGGAATGAGGTGATGATACTTAGTAGCTTTGGTGGACATCCGATCTTTTCTAGTAGTCTGAAGAGACCACGTCTGCTGACGATCTTGACGAGCTTGTCTGCTGACGTTGTTGATCCTAACCAATAGGATAGACAGATGAGCTGTGGCCAGGGTTTGAAGTAAGAACTAGGTGGCTAGCAAGAGTTCTGATGAAAGGTCATTGACCTGAAACTCTGTTTCTTTCTCCACAGTTGCTGCCAGACCAATAAGTGTTTCCAGCATTCTCTGTTGTTATAACAAGAGTTGGCAAATTCACTCTTCCATTCAGGAGGCTTTTTGCATGCCTTTGGAACTTCAAATGTGGTCCAAATCTATTTCTACCTCCTGCCAAGGAGCTTTTACAAACAGGACAAGTCGCATCTCACTGTCTAAATTGTTACGCTGTTGTAAACAAAGTACTTTCAATTACATAAAATGCCAGAATAACAAGGTGCTGGTAATGGTTATGCTGTTACCATTAACACCTTCTCTAGACCCAAACTTTGTTTCTTTATTCGTCCCATTACCTCCCCCTTTTTGCCGCACACCATCATCCCTTTTATTACTTAATCTCTTCTACTTCCCACCCTATCACAGACATTCCATTTTGTTCTTCCCTCCCTGCCACCACGCTCTCCCCTGCCCTGCTTTCCTTGCGTTCTGATGAAAGGTCATCGACTTGAAACATTAACTCTGTTTCTCTGTCCACAGATGCTGCCTGACCTGCTGAGTATTTCCAGCATTTTCATTCCATGTCTCTGTACTTGCTTAAAACCAGGTACATCTCTAACCTCCTCCAGTTTTGACAAATGGTCATGGACCTGAAAAGTTAAAAGTTTCTCTCCCCACGTGCTGAGTATTTCAAGCATTTTCTGTTTTTATTACAGAAAAGATAACCTGAGCCATTATGTTATGATAGCATTATATTAATGAGGAATGCTACCACAGAACAGTCATTTCTTTCTGAGATAAACAACACGACTAATTTTACTGTTTCAGAATGGCTGCATTTATATTAAAATTGTGGTTGTGTACTTAACCAGCTGACATACATCACAATGCAGCTGTGCTCCCATCTCAGAGTAGATTTCAAATTCCTGGAGACTAATGTGGGAATAACTTCCCAAAATTGCCAGCTGCTATTGGATTAAGACCATGGTTGGCAATTGCTTAAAATGGCATTTCAAAAAATCTCAGTAGCTCACACATGTGGTAAACCACCACCCTCTGAAGAAAAATAAAACGAGCAAAAACAAGTTGGGGAGTGAGAGAGCGGGATTATAAAACCTGAGCACATCAGGCTCAGCCAAACCCATTGTCCATACCGATGTGTTTTGGCACTGAAATTGAGAATATGAAAGAGACTGCAGGCTAATTTGATTCGACAAATGAGAGAGAAATAATATTTGTTGAGGACAAATCATTTTTAATTAACTTGCTTGAGTTTTTTGATGAGGTAACAGATGGTTGATGAGGTCGATGTGGTTGATGTGATGTACGTGGACTTACAAAAGGCATTTGATAAAGTGCCCCATAACAGGATTGTCTGCAAAGTTGGAGCCCATGGAATAAAAGGGACAGTAGCAGCATGGATATGAAGTTGGCTGAGAGTCAGGAAGCAGAGAATTGTGGGGAACAGTTGTTTTTCGGACTGGAAGAAGCAGTTCCTCAGGGGTCGGGGTTCGGACTTTTTTTTCTTTTCTTTTCTTGATATATATTAATCACCTAGACTTGGGTGTACAGGGCACAATAACAAAATTTGCGAATGACATAAAACTTGGAAGTATTGTGAGGAGGATGGTAATAAACTTCAAGTGGTCATAGACAGGCTGGTGGAATGAGCAAACAAGTGGCAGACGAAATTTAATGTAAAGAAATGTAAGATGATTCATTTTGGTAGGAAGAATGAGGAGAGGCAATATAAGTTAAAGGGTGCAATTCTAAAGGGGTGCAGGAGTAGAGAGAACGGGAGGTATATGCACATAAATCATTTAAGGTGGCAGGGCAGGTTGAGAAAGTGGCTATTAAAGCATACGGGATCCTCGGCTTTATGAATAGGGGCTTTGAGTACAAAAGCAAGGAAGTTATGATAAACCAGTATAAAACACTGGTTTGGCCTCAACTGAAGTAGTGACTGAAATTTTACCCGCCCCTCCCCAAAGAGTGGGATGGTGGCAGAGAGGGGTTGTAAAATGGAGTGGGAGGCTCAGGGGGGCCCTTCCCGACCTGCTCCCGTCTCCGCTACCATTTTAGGCGGGGCAGCAGGGGCGGGATACAGCCTGCCCACCCCAGGCCAATAACTTAAGGGCCTTATTGCCACCAAAGGGATTTTACCCTTGGCCGGTCGGGCGGCCCAGGCCTGAGAAAAGTCAACTGACAAAAGCAGGAAGCTCTCTAATGGCCTGGGAGGGGACCCTCATGATCGGGCACCATGTGCCCGACGGAGGGCCACCCCCGATGCCCCAATCACCCCCAACATCCAGCATACCCCTCACCACCCACCACCCCCCCCCCCAATCGACCACCTCTGCTTCACCAGGGCCTGACCGATCACCCCCGGCGAGGCCCCAAAAACTTACCTTTTCCTGGGGTCGTCGTCCTTCCACTTCCTCGCAATGCTGGATTGCAGTCACAGCAGCGGCCACCGCTCCTGGTGGCGCTGCTGGGACTAAGAGCTGCTGGACCGCTGATTGGCTGGCAGCTCCATTAGGCGGGACTTCCACCTCATTGAGCCCCCAATTAAGGGCTTGGGGGCCGTAAAATCCGGACAGGATCCCCAGGCCCTGTGGAGGCGGGATCACCACTGACCTTTTGGTTGGTGGATGGCTCCCATCTGTCGCGGGTAAAATTCAGCCCATTATGTCCAATTCTGTGCACCACACTTTAGAAAGGATGTGAAGGCATTAGAGAGGGTGCAGAAAATAGTTCCAGCTATGAGGAACTTCAGTTACATAAAGAGGTTGGAAAAGCTGGGGCTATTCTCCTTGAAGGAGAGAAGATTAAGAGGAGATTTGATAAAGGTGTTCAAAATCATGAGGGGTCTGGACATAGTAGATAGGGAGAAACTGTTCCCATTGGCAGTAGGATCAAGAACCAGAGGACTCCGATTTATGGTGATTGGCAAAAGAAGCAACAACGACATGAGGAAAATCTTTTCTCCGCAGCAAATGGTTAGGATCTGAAATGTGCTGCCTGACAGTGTGATGGAGGCAGATACAATTGAGGTCTTCAAAAGGGAATTGGATAATTATCTGAAGAGAAAAACTTTGCAGGGCTACAGGGAAAAAGCGCAGGAGTGGGACTAGGTGAACGTACATGAACACAACAGGCTGAACGGCAGCCTGCTGTGCTGTAACCATTCTATGATTCCAGATGTGTGTGAGAGGGAAAGAGAAAAAGACAGACACACACATAGAGAAAGAGAAAGGCAGATTAACAGGCAAGAGAGAGACAAACACAGACAATGAGAAAGAGACAGAGTGAGCGGGCGGGAGAGGGGAAAAGAACAGAAACATAAATGCTATTTTGTGGCCCTGATATTTCCAGGGGGCAGGTAGGAAACAAGCAGAGAAACCCAGAAATCCCAACTCGGAATGTTTTTGTATTCTTTCATGGGATGTGAGCATCGCTGACAAGGCCAGCATTTGGTGCTCATCCCTCATTGTCCTGGACAACTGAGTGGCTTGCTAGGCCATTTCAGAGGTAAGTTAAGAGTCAACCACATAGCTGTGGGTCTGGAGTCACATGTAGGCCAGACTAGGTAAGGACAGCAGATTTCCTTCCCTAATGGACATTAGTGAACCAGATGGGTTTTTATGACAATCGATGATAGTTTCATGGCACCTTTACTGAGACTACTTTCAATTCCACTAATTAATTGAATTTAAATTCCACCAACGGCCATGGTGGGATTTGAACTCATGTCCCCAGGACATTAGCCTGGGCCTCTGGATTATTAGTCTGGACATTACCACTATGCCACCTTCTCCCCAATATTAACTGTAGGACCTCATCATCACATTCTTCTGCTGTTTCCTGCCCGGCACCCAGGCAGATTGACAGAAAGGCTGACTCCTAGGTGGGAAAGCCAATGGCAGGAGGCTGCAGACGAGGACTACTGGGGATGGTCCCTGGCAATCAGGAGAGAACAGCGGTGAGAGTTGGAGCTCGACAATCAGGTGCACGTGAGGTAGGGATTGAGATTCAGGATCGGAGCTTATTGGCAGGGGAGAGGTGGTGAGGCCAGCAGGAGGTCCGGATTGGGGCTTGTTGGGTGGGTGGGTGGTTGTGGGCGGGGAGGGGGGGAGGGGGTTAGTCTCTGATAATAGCAGTGAGGAGAGGCCACGATTGGCAGAAATGGCTTCCTTGAGGGCCTGGGAATACTCCAGCTCCTCCCGGATGATAAGGATTGCTGTAAAAGACACTAACCCACTTCTGTTTCAATACCGGATTTCCCAAGCCCTGGGAAAATTCACTGGCAGCTGCTAAATCAAAATCAGGCTCCGCCTGCACTGTGGGAGCCTGATTTAAATATCATAATGAAGTGTTCCGCCTCTCCAAGACAGGACACGCTCACGCCTTGTGACCCTCCACCATAAGAATGGCAGCTGGTGAGTTCCCCAATTTTTGAAATTTTTAACCCCCTCCCTGCCCATCTCCCACCCATTGTACCTAGTTTAATATCAAGTACTATAACTCTGGATTAATACTTCCTGTATAGCAGCATGCACTATGTGCTGTGAGAAATTATCGAGAAAAGTTAAAAAATAGTTTCATTCAAAGCCTGGATCTCCCTACATTCTTTACAGTTCCCTCGCTAAGGCACTCATCAAACACTTCATTATACACTCTTCTTTCCTTCAAAGCAGATACCTCCTTGTTCACAAGCAAAGAAATATCTGAAAAATACAGGAAGCAAAAATAAATGCTACATGGAGAAGATCTAATCTTCAGCTGGAAGTAGCAGTGGAACTGTTGCAATGACTCCATCAAGAATCCATGTGGATAAAAACAAGCTTGCACTAATTTCATAACTGTTGAAGATTTGCTCTCACCTTACACATACTTTTAACAGAAGTCAAGCTGTTCATCAAAGTTCCACGAATTACCTTGGTCAGTTACTTCCAAAAGAAATCTAATGATATTTCAAATGGTTGTAAATATAACACGTCACAGGTAAGTATTGGCAAGTTCACCACTAACATCCACAGAAAATTACCTCAATAAAAACTTTTGATATGGATATAGTATTGGAGAACAATGAAACACGATATTATGGTGTACAATCCAACACATTGTGCGATTATATCATCATGAACTACTTCAAAAGATTAGAGCAGTAGGAAATTGAAATTCAGTATTAAACTTTTCTTTTAAATTTAGTGAGAATTTTCAGGTTGGTCTGAATGAAATTTGTAACATTTCAATATCGAGTCACAATAGTAATCTTTGGTTTTTTAAACAAACTTTCACTATCTCGGTGTCTGGACCCAAACACTTCAGCCAAACTTAATCCTTGCACTTAAAGTTTATTTGCAGCATGCATATTGTTCGATATCATTTATTCAATAAACAATTATCTCTTCTTTGGCCTCCTTGTCTCGAGAGACAATGGGTAAGCGCCTAGAGGTGGTCAGTGGTTTCTGAAGCAGCGCCTGGAGTGGCTATAAAGGCCAATTCTTGAGTGACAGACTCTTCCACAGGCGCTGCAGATAAAACTAGTTGTCGGGGCTGTTACACAGTTGGCTCTCCCCTTGCACTTCTGTCTTTTTTCCTGTCAACTGCTAAGACTCTTCGACTCGCCACTCTTTAGCCCCGCCTTTATGGCTGTCCACCAGCTTTGGCAATCACCGGCAACTGACTCCCATGACTTGTGATCAATGCCACAGGACTTCATGTCGCGTTTGCAGACGTCTTTAAAGCGGAAACATGGATGGCCAGTGAGTCTTATACCAGTGACGAGCTCGCTGTACAATGTGTCCTTGGGGATCCTGCCCACTTCCATGTGGCTCACATGGCCAAGCCATCTCAAGCGCCACTGGCTCAGTAGGGTGTATATGCTGGGGATGTTGGCCGCCTTGAGGACTTCTGCATTGGAGATACGGTCCTGCCACCTGATGCCAAGGATTCTCTGGAGGCATGGAAGATGGAATGAATTGAGGCGTCGCTCTTGGCTGACATACATTTTCCAGGCCTCACTGCCGTAGAGTAAGGTACTGAGGACACAGGCTTGATACACTCGGACTTATCTAGCTACATGAATACTGCATTACTTAGAATTTACAGTACAGAAAACGATCCTTGGGCCCAACTGGTTACGTCCAGCCTCCTCCCACCCCTCTTTATCTAACCCTATCCACTTATCCTTCTATCCCTTCCTCTCTCATGTGCTTATCTAGCTTTCCCTTCAATGCATCTATACTACTTGCCTCAACTACTCCTTGCGGTAGCAAGTTCCACATTCTAAGCATACTTTGGATAACGAAGTTTCTCCATGTATTGATGACTACATATATTTTTGCTTATTCATTTTTTTTTTCTGTCCCTCTCCTCCCAGGTTCTGATGACCCTCCATAACTTTGCCAAATGGCTACTTCTTGCGTGTGATTCAAGATAGTAAGTTCGGATAGGCTATTTAACCATGGGAGCATCACAGACAAGCTCGATCCTATCTTCAACCTGACAACTAGAATTGCAGGGTTTCCAGCTGGCTTCGCTAAATATTGACTGGGGATTAAGGTCAGGCTGGTTTTTCCTTTGCCCACTCCCAGGGAACTAACATCCAGTCATAGCATCACCACCACCACCACCAATCTAGTTGACACTGGCTAAATCAATAAAAACAGGGAACAAACTTTGGGTTCTTTCTAGTCTTTATGACTCAGTATTGCACCATGGATGATATCATAAGTTTTAAAATGTAGATTTTGCGTTCAAGAAAATCCCTAAATTCATTACAAATGCTACTTTGCATAAAGCTCAAGTGTTAGGAAGTGGTCCTGTAGCTCGACATTCCATCAAACAGAACATTAAGGTAAGGACACATTTCCGCCAAGTACCAACAATGACACCAGGTTCAAGGTTAATTTTATGATTCAGAAATTTACATCCTTTTCAATTTAAAACACAAAATTCACCCAAACAAAAAAAGTGACAGGAATTAATTTTAAAAATATAAAAATACCCACAAAGTTTTAAAATCTGCAGTGAAAACAGAAAATGCTGAAATGCAGGCTGATCAACATCTGAACGAGAGTTAGCATTTTGGGGTTTTGATGATTAATTCTATCTGAGACATTCGCTGATCTTTTTGCTTTAGTTGCCATCTCATCATATCTAATGTGCACTATGTAAAGTGCTTTGTAGCTTGCATGCCATCCAATCAGAAAGAATGTGTACCTTGCGCAATAAAACTTTGTGTACTTTTCCTGCCATTCTTCAAAATTGCAGGATTATTTCTGTGCACTATTAGAGTTTTTGGGCGTAAGATACTCTCACCTGATGGTTCGTATGAGTGAACCTTCTGTATGTTTTACACTTTTTCAGCCAAATAAAGGGAAAATGGAGTAATGCACAAATAAAAGTTATCCTGACTCTGCTACTTATTATATTGAACAAATGTTTTTGCGAACATGTGGTTGTGAGCAATGCTATTTCCATTGTTCATTACTCATATTATAAAGATATTTTTCATCTAAGTCACAGACTTACACAAAGATGAAAATGTGATATCAAAGCAGTTATATATCAAAGATCCATTTCCTGATTGTTTGTAAATTTAGAATTTTTTTAAATTAGAAAAATGATAAATAAGCTCTCTTTGATATATAACTGCTTTGATATCATATTTTCATCTTTGTGTAAGTCTGTGACTTAGATGAAAAATATCTTTACAATGTGACTAATGAACAATGGAAATAGCATTGCTCACAACCACATGTTCACAAATACATTTGTTCAATATAATCAGTAGCAGAGTCAAGATAACTTTTATTTGTGCATTACTCCATTTTGCCTTTACTTGGCTCAAAAAGTGTAAAACATACAGAAGATTCACTCATACGAACCATCAGGTGAGAGTATCTTACGCCCAAAAAGCTCTAATAGTGCACAGAAATAATCCTGCAATTTTGAAGAATGGCAGGAAAAGTACACAAAGTTTTATTGCGCAAGGTACACATTCTTTCTGATTGGATGGCATGCAAGCTACAAAGCACTTTACATAGTGCACATTAGATATGATAAACAGATTGTTGATACGGAATTTCAGGACTAGGCCACTTCTGTGCAATACTATCGGCCTAGGGTCTATGTCTGTTTACTTTCTGCTTGACGTCCAAAGTAAAGAGACAGATGAGCTACTAACCACTTAAATTTTATCGCTCTATTCCCTAAGCCAAGTCTTTTAGAACAGAAAGATCACTTCTCTATTAAAGACCCAGGGCGTTCAAGTGAGTTCAGTTTCCAACAATGTGTCAACATTAATTCCACGCTTTTCTTTGCCTTACAACAGTCACAAGCCTTGTTTTATTCACTCTTAGGAGGTGGGCATCCTTGGCAAGGCTAACATTTATTGCCCATTCTTAGTTGCCCTGAGAAGGTTCCGGTGAACCTTCTTTTTGAAACTCTGCAGTCCATGTGGTATTCTTTGCAGGAGTTTGATAGAATTGAGCGGTTTGTTAGGCCATTTTAGAGGGAAGTTAAGTCAACCAAATTGCCGTGGGAATGTGGGACTGGATTCATATATCACTGCATCATGTAAGGACGGCATGATTCCTTCCCTAAAGGACATCAATGAACCAGTTTTTATGACCTGATAGCTTCAGGCTCATTTTTACTGTTGCCAGCTTTTTTAATTCCAGATTTAAACATCAAAAACCTTGCTGCCCATATCTATCCCATACCAAGTCCAGCTCACCCATGACCTCTGTGTCCACAGCCCTATATTGGCTACTAGTCCCCCAATGTTTCAACTTTAAAATATGACTCCTCCTGTTTAGAGCTCTTCATGGCCTCATCCCATCCCATATTCATAGTCTCCTCCAGCCCTAAAGCTCCAAACTCTTTGTTCCTCTGACTCCAGCCTCTGTGCGTCCTCCTTTCCCTTTGCACAGTCGCGTCCCACCCCTCCCAGTCTGAATTTCCCTCACTAAACTATTCTGCCTCCAACCATGTCTTTGACCAAGCTTTTGGCCATCTTTTAGAACATACAACATAGAACAGTACAGCATAGTACAGGCCCTTCGGCCCATGATGTTGTGCCGACCCTTTAACCTACTCTAGGATCAAACTACCTGCATACCCTTCATTCTACTATCATCCATGTACCTATCCAAGAGTCGCTTAAATGTCCCTAATGTATCTGCTTCTACTACCACCGCTGGCAGTGCATTCCACGCACCCACCACTCTCTGTGTAAAGAACCTAACTCTGACATCTCCCCGAAACCTTCCTCCAATCACCTTAAAATGATGCCCCCTGGTGATAGCCCTTTCCACCCTGGGAAAAAGTCTCTGGCTATCCACTCTATCTATGCCTCTCATCATCTTGTACCCCTCTATCAAGTCACCTCTCATCCTTCTTCGCTCCAATGAGAAAAGCCCTAGCTCCCTCAACCTTTCTTCGTAAGACATGCCCTCCAGTCCAGGCAGCATCCTGGTAAATCTCCTCTGCACCCTCTCTAAAGCTTCCACGTCGTTCCTATAATGAGGCGACCAGAACTGAACACAATATTCCAAGTGTGGTCTAACCAGGGCTTTATAGAGCTGCAGCATAACCTCGCGGCTCTTAAACTCAATCCCCCTGTTAATGAAAGCCAACACACCATACGCTTTCTTAACAACCCTATCAACTTGGGTGGCAACTTTGAGCGATCTATGGACATGGACCCCAAGATCCCTCTGTTCCTCCACACTACCAAGAATCCTGTCTTTAAGCCTGTATTCTGCATTCAAATTCGACCTTCCAAAATGAATCACTTTTCCAGGTTGAACTCCATCTGCCACTTCTCAGCCCAGCTCTGCATCCTGTCAATGTCCCACTGCAACCTACAACAGCCTTCCACACTATCCACAACTCCAGCAACCTTCATGTCCTCAGCAAACTTGCTAACCCAGCCTTCCACTTCCTCATCCAAGTCATTTATAAAAATCACAAAGAGCAGAGGTCCCAGAACAGATCCCTGCGGAACACCACTGGTCACCGAGCTCCAGGCTGAATACTTTCCATCTACTACCACCCTCTGTCTTCTATGGGCCAGCCAATTCTGTATCCAGACAGCCAACTTTCCCTGTATCCCATGCCTCCTTACTTTCTGAATGAGCTTACCATGGGGAACCTTATCAAACGCCTTGCTAAAATCCATATACACCCTTGCTTTTGCTCAGTCTTTTTCTTCCTTTAATGTAACTGTCAGGTGCCTTATGATATTTTGTTACATTAAAGCTATATAAATGCAACTAGTTGCATTTTACCTTCTCTGCTTTTCTCAGGTTGAATGTTACAATAAGGATTGGTAATTCCTTCAAAAAAAGTATTCCAAGAAAATTGGTTGTATGTTAACTTTTTTCTTTCTGATGTTGTTTGCATTTCATTATCAATAAATATAAATAAAGTAGAAAATTCTTATGCATTACCAACTAATTAAAATGCTATACTTTAATATATTGCTTCCTAATATAGACTTTGAAACCACTGGGTTATCATTCGGGAGTAAACAAAAATAATCTCGATCTCATTGTTCTGGAGGGTTACCCATCCTGGCTGATAACAGAGATACAAATCTTGTATCACAGCAGCTATCGGGTGTACCACAAACGCCAAACTCGCACCAGCAACCAGTTGGAGTACAACTGGAGGCTGGCTTTGAGGTCATTGTAGGACTGAATTAAAGGTCCTGACCTCGCTCTTTGATGTGGCACACTTGTATCCTGCTGATGTATCCTCTGCTATCAGTCATTGACCATGTGCTTCTCAATAATTTTGTGCTGGCCTTTTTGTAAGTAATCTGATAGTATTTGTAGCACGCTTATCACAACAAGCAGTGAATAACTCCGTGACACTGGGAGTAATTGGTCTAGTAGATGGTGCGGTGATAGGTATGAAAAAAACCTAGCTCACTGCTTCAGCAACCTTCGAGAAAAACTCTCCTTACAGCAGAAATCTGTTTTCTCTCAGATGGATTCAAATTGGACAGTCAGTAAGGTCATACAGTTCGTTTAACATACAATAGTCAGTACAGCATGCTTTTGCATGTGATAACCAGCTGTTCACATTAACATGGTGTATGTAGAGCTCCATCTTGATAAAGCACAGACTGAATTGTAAAACACACAAAGTGCAAAGAATGCAACTCATTAAATTATTAACAATATATTCCACTAAAATAATCAAAGTTCATTAGTATTGAAATAAAACTTCAATTTACAGCCAATAATGTTTAACTTTCTTAGAGAACCTGTTTCTGGCCTGCTGTGCTACTTATTTTGCATCCACAAAATACTGTTTCTGTGCAAGCGATTAATTGCCAGTCTGATAGCAGAATAATATACTCTATGGTTTTACACAAGGAGAGTTTACAGCACATAATGTACATCCACAGCTGTCACAGCTTTTTAAAGTGCATTTCTCATCATTAGCAGTGTCCATGTCATCATGTATTTACATCTGAGTATTCAAGCACTCAACAAAGCTTATTATCCAATTCAGATGCAATAAGTTCTTTGCAGGACACCTATGGGTAAATGTACAGGAATTGCACACAGCTAATACTCAGTAATAAAAAAGACTTTACACTTTGTACTTTCCTCCACCAACCACCCCTTTTCCCTCCCTCAGAACTTGTTTATAAACTTCTTCTACTTCTGCTGAAAGATCAACGAGCAAAACATGGGGCAGAATTTTCCCAGCCCATTGGAAGCGGATTCGGGGGGAAAGCAGAATGGGAAAGTCCCAGAAATTGACGTTGGGTCATGATCCCGACATGAGCCCACCCTCTTTCGGCTTTCCCTAGGGTGTCTTTGAAGGTTAGGGGGGCACCCCCTTGAATCTGTCTGATAAGTAATTAAGTAGGTTTTGAAGTCAATAAGAAGCCAATTATGAGGTGCTTTAGCCCTGAATCCTGAATTTCCCAGCCAGGGAACATGTTTCCCAACCTGTCAGCAACTCGCCAGGGTCACCAAGGCGAGTGTGCAGCGGGAAGAGCTACTTCAGTGAAACTGACAAGCTGGGAAGGCTTTGATCAGGTACACTGCAGAGTTCCAGTCATGACCATTGAGAGACTGCTGTTCAAAGCACTTCTTTTCCTCCGAGTGCTTTCACTGCTTGACAGATGATTGCCAACTGCTTGGAAGGCACTTCACCTGTCGAGCACTCACACCTTCAGCTCCACTTCCCTGCTGCCAACCTTCACAACGGCATGGAAGCAGCTTACGCAGCTCCACCTTCCACCTCTGCTGAGGGTCAAGAGTAGGGGCCACATCACTGCCAACAGCTCCAGCAGCACCAGGAGCCACACCAGTAGCAGCACCAGCTGCCTTCTCCTCAACCGCATACCCCTGCACAGGGCAGATGAGATGGACACCGAGATCCAGATGAAGGTAGGCAAGGCCCCCAACACAGGATCTACAGGCAGAGAGATGTTAGTGCTGGTAATGACTTGTGTGCAGATTTCTTTTTAATATGCTTTCATGGGATATGAGCGTTGTTGGCAAGGCAGTATTTGTTGCCCATCCCTAATTGCCCTTCTGATGATGGTGGTGAGCTGCCTTCTTGAACTGCTGCAGTCCATCTGGTGTGGGTACACCCACAGTGATGAGGGAAGGACACCATTTATGGAGGGATGGGTGTGAGAGGTAATTAGGATGAGGGTGAGTGTGAGTATTGGTTGCTCAGTTGGGGGTTGGAGCTGTAGGGTGTTTTGATCTGAGATGTGCAATGCAGAGGATGCTGGCAAGTCAAAGTTTGGGTCTTGGCACCTGAACTCACCTGTCATGCCTTCCTGAGATCCTGGATCCACTTGGTGCACTGTCTCCAGGTTGGAGGAAACCCACTCAGGCTGCTGACTGCTTCAGACACTTCTATCCGTGCCTGTTTGATTGAAGAGGTTGTCCTCTTCCTCTGGTCTTTGGGAACGCTCACCTCACTGCAGCCCCTCCGATCCCACAGCAGGACCTCCAGGTAAGACTGAGAGACCCTGGGGTGGTGGGGGTTGGGGGGTGGGGTGGGGTGTGGGGGTTGTTAGGTGGTTGGGGGCAGTGGGGGAGGCAGCCTTCCCAGGTGTGCTTTCCATTCCTGTGGTTGCAGCAGGCTGAAAAATCCAAGTGCTGGTGAACTTCTCTGAAACATGCTGTGGTCCCTTTAGTTAGAAATCCGTCCTCTGACAGAATGGACGTGTCATCCTGCCCTCCCTCCCTAATTGGTCGGGGACCCTGGAGGCGGGATGCCAATTGGTTTGCTCTGGTAAAGGGCAACCGCCAGGCACACTTTGCAGAGAGTTGGGTTCCAAACCTGAAAATGGTCCCAATGTTGTGGCAGGGACTAAGGTGGTAAGATTCTGCCTGTTAACTCTGTTGTTCTCTCTCTGCAAACGCTGCCTGACCTGTTGAGTATTTCCAACATTTTCTGTATTTATAACAAGAAATTTTACTCTCTGTGTTAAGCATTTTGAAATGTTCAGTAGACGGTGTTTGTTAATGAGCACATTATTGTAACAATATTGCAAAATGGATGAAAGGCATCAATAGCCAACGGGTTGATTGAAGTGACCTAAACATTGACTCAAAGCAATCACTTCATGAGTTTCAAATTTGTTTGGCAAAATGATTCTCCATAGAATGCTGTGCTGCTGTATCCACACAATTAACTAATTGGATATTGCTCAAATATAAAATTAATCTTTTTCTCTCTGCTTGTCAACCCTCTCTTTCTTTTGTTGGACTTCCACTCTCACTGTCCGTATGGCCTTGTACTCTTTTATATGTTTTTGTGTATGCCACTTTTTCTTAATCTTTCTTCTTTGTGTAAAAGCAAATGTTAAATACGTCTACGTGATCCTATTACAGTTGCTATGACAACAGATGTAAGCATTATAATGCAGAAGATATTTCTATAAATACCCACAGATATTACTTTAATTGATCCAGTTCTTGGATGTTTTCTTACCAGTCAAGCTTAAGTTTGTTATTGATGTCTAGAAAGCTTTATTTTTGAGGGAAGAAATGTCCTCAGGCATGAGTTTAAGGCCTGTTCGTGTCTGCATGAGGTAAGACTGCCTGAACGCCTACCATCTCCTCAGTCTCTCCTCACCAGTCCAAGTAGTGACTGTTACCCACATGCTAACAGCTTACATTTTAAAAAAAATTACGTCTTTTTCTTGCCATTTTATATCAAAATATTTAAACTATTTCGAGTGGCCAAAGACATTAAGTATGACTTCTCACTTCCTTTCCTGGCAAACTACATTAAAAAATTTGATCTCAGGACACTGAAAAGGTCACAGTTATTTAATCATTTAGCTTTATTGCTAATATCTATCCATATGGCAGCATGACTAAGGATAGGGAGCTACGTACCAATGAGACTCCTTATTGTGTATCCTGGATATTGTGATCTTGCATGTGCTTTATGTGGATATTTCCTATCAACTGGAAGAACTCTACATGCCTCCAATACAACAGTGACCAGACCTCAAAAATACTTCAGCAGAACTAACCTGAAACGTTAACTCTGCTTCTCTCTCCACAGATGATGCCAGATCTGCTGAGTATTTCCAGCATTTCTTGTTTGTGTTGCAGATTTCCAGCATCTGCAATATTTTGCTTTTACTCAAAAGTACGTCATTGGCTGTGAAGTTCTTTGAATTGTCCTGAGGCCCTGAAAGGTGCTCTCCAAATGCAAGTCTTTCCTTTCAATTGAGCAAGACAAAGTTAATTTCCAAACCGACAGATTGGTTTATTTTACATGAAATACGTGATAGAGTAGTTTTTATGTGAAAAACAATCTATTTCATCCTGTTTCTTGTAACAAGGAAAACAGCAAAATATGTCGCTTTGCCCCTGTTAACGGGCTAATTTCAATTTACTGGTCAGTACTGCTGACTGACTAGCACTCCCATAAGAGGAGCGAGTTCTCTGCCTCTGACTTTTTCCAACTTAATCCTGTCACTTTTATTTTTACAGTCAGAGAGGAAGCAAAGAAAACCTAACCCTTGACTTTCCCAAGCACTCTCTGTCATGGATTGACAAGTACTGATAAAACTATAACTAGTCCTCCCATGCTCTTTGTGAAATTGTTGCCCCAAACACATTGATTGACCAGCTGGGATTCCATGTGATCTCAATAAATGGAAACCATTCTAACATTAAGTTTGTAGTGTGATCCCCATTGTTTCAAACTGATAAGGTATGCGAGAAACATAACTTGGTTAATTGTTTCATCTGGCCCTAGTTAATCCCAAATATAACTTAACCTTTTGTGGGCTAATTTAACTTAATATAAATTCTGAAACTGTAAAATAAATATATAATATTATAATATAAACTATAATATAAGGGGGGGGATCTCATAGAAACCTATAAAATTCTAACAGAACTTGAGAGGGTAGATGCAGGAAGGATGTTCCCGATGGTGGGGGAGTCCAGAACCAGGGGCCATGGTCTAAGGATATGGGGTAAAACTTTCAGGACTGAGATGAGTAGAAATTACTTCACCCAGAGAGTGGTGAGCCTGTGGAATTTGCTACCACAGAAAGCAGTTGAGGCCAAAACATTGTATGTTTTCAAGAAGGAGTTAGATATAGCTCTTGGGGTGAAAGGGATCAAAGGATATGGGGGGAAAGCGGGAACAGGTAACTGAGTTGGATGATCAGCCATGATCATAATGAATAGCGGAGCAGGCTTGAAGGGCCGAATGGCCTACTGCTACTCCTATTTTCTGTGTTTCTATGTAAATTCTAAAACCCTGAGGCCAAACAGGTAAATATCCAGAAATCTGAGTCAAGTAGCAAGCATTTGGAAAAGGCTCTTCAACTTAATTTTTCTCAGTGAACTCGACTTACGTTGTTTTACAACAAACAGACTTTATTTTTGTTTGATTAATTCTTTAACTGTAATTGTTATGACTTTCAACATTCAATCAAATTAATACATTTTGTTCAGACTAAAAACAAGGAAAAACTGTTCCCTTTAAGAAATGGTACAAGGACTAGGGGACACAGATTGAAGGTTTTGGGCAAAAGATGCAGGGGGACTATGAGGAAACACTTTTTTACACAGCGGGTGGTAATGACCTGGAACTCGCTGCCCACAAGGGTGATGGAAGCGGAGACGATCAGTGACTTCAAGAGGAAGTTGGATAGCCACACCCGAGAGAAATAGATTTGCAGGACTACGGGGATCGAGCCGGGGGTTCGGCGGGTGGGGAGCGGGCGTTGGCGGTGGTGGGACTGACTAGATAGCTCCGTGGAGAGCTGGCATGGACTCAATGGGACGAATGGCCTCCTTCTGTGCCATAAATGACTCTATGATTCTGTGACTTTAAGTTGCAAGCCTGACATTGGAGTTTACAGCAAAGAATCTGCTATTCATTATTCAGCTGCATTAGTGCACAGCAAGTGGTGCAAGGCTGAACAGGAAACATAAATGTCATGGAGCATTGTAGATCAGTGTCAGTCTGCAATCAAAAGAAATAAATAGATTGATAATGGTATTTTTGATAGGATTTATATTCTGGCACATCCAAACTGATGCTGGCATTGAACCTGTCTCTGGAAGCATCTTCGCATACTGGTAAGAGACTTGCAATTTGCACCATCAATCTATGTTGAACTGAGGTACCTGCCAGATTCACTCTTGCACAACAGATGATAGAGAATAGATAATAGAGAACTTTGGACCTAGCCAGCAGTGAGCATCTGTGACCACATTTCCAAAGGCCCCTTCTGACCTTCACATTCTGCTGTACCGGCAGCTGCACCAAATGTCCAAACCGGGTGGTTCTTGGGTTTTGAGGAAATTCCATCTCTACTCAACTCCAGACTTTGCAAAAACAAAATATCTGTCTGTCTGCTGTAAGACTCTTTCCTCAACTTTTCAGACAGTGTCTGAAAATAGGATTTAAAGGTGCAATTTGAGAGGAGAATGGCAATGGCCAGATTCCTGCCCATCACCTATACCCCCAGCCACACACCACACACGCGCGTGCATGCACACACACACACACTGCCCAACAATTAAGAATATGCACTCTTTCACCACTGCACATTTTCTTATTAGAGAAAAAATACTTGAAGGCAGAACTCTGAACTCAAAGTGAAGCAAGGAACTAGAATGTGCAGCAGTGCAAAGAAGATAGAAGGTGAATATTAAAAAAAGTCCTTCTTTTCTTGAAACAACCTGTTCATTTTGCAATTATCATTCAAAACTAGACCTTCCACATAGCAAGTAAAGGATTATCAATGAGAGTTATTCGAAAAGCTGCCCTTTAGTTTTTGTGGGAAATGGAAGCACTTTATGATCTCACTGACCATTGTAAGTCTGCCGAATAATACTGTTTGATTTGGAAATCATTGACACACAATCCAAACCAATCACTCGAAAATGTCAGCTTTTTAGGGCAGATCTTATGTATTTCTTAAAAAGTGATTTGCTGCAAGCTTCCCATCATGTTGTTAAATCTATACCTAACTTCTATACAGAAAACCTAAAACAGAATACAAGATAAGGAATCACCCTGGGAGGAATGGAAATTTGTGGTACATTTGCCTATTTTTGTCAACGAAAAAAATACACTTTATTATTTATATTCTGTAGCCTATGACAGATTATAAATGAAAGTACCTTTAAAATCTTTCATTCAGGCCTAAACTGGGAGAACAGATACAATTTCCCTGATTAGATCTTGTAATGCGGTAACATGAAATTATACCTAAAATTGTCATTATATAAATAAGTAGCCCATGATCTCTTATGAATGCCTCCAGTATGTGGTTCAGACAGGACTGTGTGCGCTTGCTGGCAACTCTATCTGGTTTGTTTCAAATGGATTTTCTGGAATTTTCTGTCTCAGATGTACACAACATTCCACCCCAGGCTCTAATATCCAACTCCAAAGGTCAACTATAAAACAAGTACATTCACAGGTGCACAACAGGATGTTAGTTGGAAGCTGTGCACTCTATAAATTCTAAGTGCTACAATATGGCTGCTAATTAAAGTTTATTATTGACTGAAATGAACCTTATTTTGATCTACCGTGTGGTGATATTTCATATTTTAAATATTCCCTTTCAAACAATCTAAAAAAAAGGAGAGATTATGAATCACTTACTCAGCAATTATTTTAATGCAACTTGCAGTTGTGATACAGATTAATCTTGTGCAATTTTTTTTTGTGCATAAGACATAAGAACCATAAGAAATAGGAACAGGACATCTGTGAGGTTGCACTTCCGATTCTGGGATGGGGAAGTGCTGCTAGGACTGGATATGACCAATCACCCCCAAAATGACAGCCTCTAGTGCAAGGTAAAAACCTTTGAATTGTGCAAACTAGTTCTTAAGGATATTACAAGTTTTTTTTTTCTTAATTGAGGGAAAACTCCTTGCTAGTCTTGCTGAAAGTTTCTAGTGTAGGGTTGGGAATATGATTGATAATTTCCAACTTCCTGCCCACTACGAGTTCCTTGTCCATTTGCAGTCCATTGTTCATTGGAAATTTGGGGAGGGGGTGCACTTTTCTAACAACTCCTATTAATCAGAGCTGCGCGTGCCTCTATATCTGACTCTGCTGTTGGGGACAAGACCTTATGCTGCCTGTACAAAGTGGGACAATGGCACTTATATAATAAAAAAAATGCACATCGGGTCATTTGATTGAGGTGCGTAACATTATAAGGGACCTAGGTAGAGTGGATAGGATGGACCTATTTCCCATAGCAGAGGTCAATAACCAAGGGGCATAGATTTAAAGTAATTGGTGGAAGGATTAGAGGGGAGTTGAGGAGAAATGTTTTCATCTGGAGGGTGGTGGGGGTCTGGAACTCACTGCCTGAAAGGGTGATGAGGCAGAAACCCTCATAACATTTAAAAACTACTTGGATATGCACTTGAAGTGTTGTAAGCCACAAGGCTGTGGACCAAGAGCTGGAAAGTGTGATTAGGCTGGATAGTTCTTTTTTGGCTGGCCTAGACATGATGGGCTGAATGGCCTCCTTCTGTGCTGTAAATTCTATGACTTGATGACAAGATGCAACATTTACATCGAACCAACGATGCCTTTGCTTTGAGGGAGTTATATAATGTTCAAAACTGCATCTTCCCATGAGTCGGGAATCAGGGTCAAAGGATTTCAAAAGAGGGATATATGCAAATTTCACTGATGCGTGACACCACACCAAATTTTCTGACAGACTCACATCCTGATGGTGTTACATAGTTGATGTGCTGCAGTTAAATTTGTGCGGTTTGACTTTGGCCTGGCAAATCTGGGAAATTTAGATGCCAAAACATCATTGAGTAAAATGCTGAAAATGAACAATTTAACAGTATTTTATGGGGCATAGTGCTGTAAAATCTCTAGAGCTTTCACAACTTCCTGTTGCTGCTTTGCACTCTCTTTGAACTCCCTTCACCATGCACTGCCACAGAGGAAGAATACAGGCTAATTTTGCCCAGGACTTTGCCAAAACCATTCTTTCATTAAATGCCAATTGGTGAGAGGGTTACATGTGGTGGTCATCACTTGGATTTGCCCTCCCTGTGTCCAAGGATATGTGTGACCTCTGCTTGATATCTTCCCTAATGGAATAATATAGATTGTACACCTCAGCAAATGGGAACTCACTACAACAGAAATTCACATCTGACCATTGCATAGGAACAGAACACTAGACCTGCAACATCCTGTACAGTCTATGTAAACCACCATAGCATTTAAGAATTCTTGTTTAAAGTTCAATTATCCCTTCAGCCATTTAACAGCTACTGAATAAGGAAATCTGGAGCATAATAAAAGCACACTGGGGGGCGGGGGGGTGGGGGGAATGAAAATGGGGAGAGATGTATGACAGGTAGCTTATCCAATATTGCTCATTTTACACTAGTGCCCAAAGGCAAAGATACTCCTGCTGACATTTTTTGAATGTCAGCAATGACTTCAACTTGATTTTTTTTTTAAACTGCAACTGTCTCTAGTGTTTATTCCACTAACTGCAACACCATAATTTTTCAAAAGTCTCCCAGCTTATAGGTCAGCATGCAACTAGCTTGCTGGGTTTCGATTATTTGAAATTTGTGCAACTGATCAGAAATTAATTGTTCTTGCCAACTTCCATGTACACATATGGTGAGCAGAGGTTGCTGTGTACATGTGTCGAGCTCCAGTTTGTCCACCCAGAGAACAAGGCAGAGCCCGCAGTCTGTGTCAGACAATTAAGTGCCCAGTTGTGCCTGATGGCAGGCAGTTTTTGATTCTGTGAAGCCACAGTTACAATGAACCAGACTGAACCGTTTGAAATTTATTTCGCAAAAGACCCCCAACAGTTGTCAAAGATTGTCACCTCATCAGTCTGGGCAGCATTTGAATCCAGATCCCAGAGAGGAAAGGACTGAATCCACTTCTTGTCCCCCTCCCCCACCATCTTGACTGCTGTTCTATTTTCCTGTGCCTTAGTCAGCTACTTCCTGTAATCCAGCCTTTTCAAAGCCCACCTGAAAATAAAACTAGTAGGGAATCAGGGTAACACGTTGATTAAACAGATAGAATTAAATGCTAGTACTTAACAGATGATGTTTAAAAACACTACAATGGTAGATTCACTAAGCAGATCAGTCCAGCATCTGTGGGCAGAAGCACACAAATGAACATTGCATCGGAACTAGAGAAGTTTATGGATGAATGGCACTTACAAAAGGGAAGGGAGAAGGAAGAATAACACACACTGCTTTTTCAGTTCCTGTTGGCTCCAGAGTCACTGGAGTCTGCTTCACTTTGCCTTTCCATGCTTCCATTTCTACCTGCCTAACCCCACATACCCCCAAACCCTCCCCGCCCCCCCACCCCCCACCCCACCCAAACCCTCTCAGCTGTTCACCCAAGACTTTAATTTTTCTCATTAAGTCTCCTGGCTTGCCAACATCCAGTCCTGGATGAGCCGCTATTTAACATTGGGAAGACTAAAGCCATCGTCTTCGACTGTCACAATTCTGCTCCCTCAATCACCACTGATTCCATTCTCCTCCCTGGCCACTGTCTCAGGCTGAACCAAACTATTCACAACCTTGGCATCCTATTTGACCCCGAGCTAAGTTCCCAACTCTATATCTATCCCATCACAAAGACCTCCTACTTTAATGTAGTACAATGTCCCAAGGTGGAATCAGATGAGAAAATTGATACCAAGCACAAAAAGAAACTGACCAAAAGCTTGACCAAACATGTAGGTTTTGAGGAGGGTTGTAAAGGAGGAAAGATATGTGGAGAGGTTTAGGGAGGGAATTCAAGAGCTTTGGGCCTAGGCAGCTGAAGGCAAGGCCAATAACGGTGGGGAAAAGGGAATGGTAGATGCACAAGAGGCCAGAGTTGGACGAGTGCAGTTATCTCGAAGGTCTGTAGGGCTGGAGGAGATCACAGAGATAAGGAGGGGCAAGGCCATGTGGGATTTGAAAGAAGGGATGAGAATTTTAAAATTGAGGCATTGATGGATGGAGAACGAATGTAGGTCAGCGAGCACAAGGGTGATGCACAAATGGGACGGTGCAAATTAGGACACGTGCAGCAGAATTTTAGATGAGGTGGAGGGTGGAAGATGAACCCCTCGGGAAATTCCTGAGTTAATAAGATTTTGTGAGTCACCTGAGGAATCAGTTGTGCCAGGTTAGTGCCCAATTTTACAAACTGTGCCTGCTGCCAATGAGGATGGCACTGCTGGCAGGGCCTTGCAAAATTGGGACTATTATCTCATTAATTGTGGCCTGTTGGAAGATTGTTATCTTTTAAAACCCTCCAGAGCTTTTACACCCACTATAGTTAAATCTCAAATCTCCTTGAATGACTGAGAGATACATGCAATAAATTCCCTCAAGCTACTTATTTTGACAACACAGTAAAAATTATTTGACACCTTTTGCACTTTCAATTGTAACTTGAAGTTTGTTCTGGACCAGGGGATCATCATTCAGAAGGATGCGTTTGTAGTCTGCAGTCAGCTTTACACATCTCGCAGGGAGTCCCAGTGGGCCAGGTTGTTGCTGCTATTTTGTTGTGCTTGGAATGGTAGGGAAATGAGTTTGTGCTCATAATTGACTGAGATGTTCAACTCGCAGCGTGGGCCCAATTATGTAATGGAGACACCAAGGGAGCGTAAAATTGTCGGTTTCAGTTATCTTCCTGTCTGCCCATGACAGAATGAGGCCTTAAAGTTTTTAAACATGCTGCTGGTTGACTTGCTATCTGGAATATTGGGAAGCGGCATCCGGTCTGTGGAAGTCCAGATGGCCCGTAGCCACCCACCGACACTCAGGTAAGTGGGGACAAAGGTCCTGGGGAGATGGCGGGGTGTAGTCTCATGATATAGAAGGTGGAAATCTACACCATAGAGAGCCTAAACTTTGTTTGTGGGACTTGCAGGAGTAATCTTTCCGGAGGAGGAAAAAAATAAAAGAATTTAAAAAAAGGAAAAAGAAATGAAACAGGTCAATTAAACAACTAATTATTGCAGGTGCCGCCACATAGTTGTTGATGTAGTTACCTCCCTCTGATTCAGTGTATTACTGTTTTGAGCAAAATCTATATTATATGATGAATTTTGCCAACTTACTTCACATTAAAACTAATTATGATTAGAGGTGACAGAAAGGTACATGCCAGTTTATTATATTTTTACTGGAAGACAGCCACAGAATGAAGTTGAGTCAAACTGCTCAAGAGGTGATTTTGGTGCAAATAATCTGCTATCTTGACTGCCAAAGGGGTTTATCTGGATAAGCTGCTTTCTACAGTCACCATATTTAACATACTCATACCCATCAACCTAACAGGTTCTGGTCAGTCTTTTTTGGAAATATGTAGATTGTTTCTTCTTGTTGGAGTGTGCTTGAGAAGGTTCATATCACTGTGCTGCTGTGATTCTGTGGTATACAATGCTCATGCATAGCAGAGCACCAGCCAATGAATGCGCATCTTGATGTGCAAATGGGAGGGATCAGTGATAGGGTCCACAGTTGCTGGGTTCTCAGGCTACCATTTCTCTGTCTAAAGAAGAATACCAGGGAGATGTTAAAAAAGGGCGATTAAGAATGTATCTCAGCACCTCTTCAGTTATTTTGACAGAATGGAATAGGGAAGCTATGTGAAAGTCAGTTAATACATGTGACATGAAGCAAGAAAAATGGTGCTAGCAAAGCAAACCTTACTGGGAATAAGCCATGGTTAACAAATACATGTGTGCAATACCATATTGTATACTTGCACTCATTTTCTTTTGTAATGCTACATTTACAAATAAAATTACCAGAATAATATCTTCAAATTACAATCAATAGAGATAGATACATCCACGATTGTAATACATTAACAAGCAGGATCCAATACTTCAAACAGATCTGTGAAAATATTTAACTGTATACACTGGAGAAAATGAATGCCCTGGGTTAGATGAACTGTAGATTCTGAAGCAGCACAGGCTCACAAGTCTCAGCAAGTGTACCATTGGGAACTAAAGAAGCCAAACCGGTTAAAGCAAATTGTTCAGAGGTCTATTTCAGCAAGGTACCCATGTGCTCATGCAGCTGATACCTGATAATCACCCTAGTTCCTACCAATAAAAGACACATACAAACACACAAAATGTACATTCCTGAAATTGATCTTCAGTTCAGTTTTGCAACACCTTGACAAGTGTCTGCAGGACTTACAAGGCCTGTCTCAACTCCTACAGGCAGTAGGGGAGGACATTTTACAAGCAACTACAGGGTAGCAGAGCTCTAAATAAAGATTTTGATTCTAATGCAGAAATATCAGGGACAAGTGAGCTCCATTCATTTAATTTCTTTATTCCCTTAAGCAGCCTGACTGTAATTTAATGATGGATCAAATTTGAGTTTTAAAACACCTCAAAGTTAATCTAAACAAAAGAAATTGTAACACGTGTTTTATAACTAATACTGAAATATGCTCCAAAAGCGGTACTGAAGAAAGAAATCCTGCACTCCAGAGTGTTGAGCAAGATCCCATTTTGGATTTAATCAGTTCACCATCACAAAACTATATTTAATGAGGATACGTGCAACTGTAATCTATTGACATCTGCATTGCCAGTGACCATTACCCCATCTCACCATCCTGAAACACTTTGAATTCTAGAAATATAAGATTGATTCAATTTAACCAGCAAAATTGTCCAATTTAGTAATGAACAGGGCAGAAGCTAAACTTTCAATGTCAAACTCCCAAAATCTAAATGCCTCTTGTGCCCCTCCTCACTTTGGTCAGTGTTAGAAAAAGTTCAGCTGTCGCTCTTTTTCAGTTCTGCTGAAATTTTAAGCCATTTTTTCTCCTTTCAGATGCTGATGGCATTGTTGTACGTTTCAGTACTTCCCGTTTTAATTTCAGATTTCCATTATTTGCATTTTTTTCTCGGCACATAGGCGAGCGCTTCTGAACGACCAACCACCAGATGGAAGGATTGGCAACTGTTCCCTTACAGTACTGTGCATTGCTGTAGTAAAAGCTTTCCAAACAGAAAATTCGAGATTCACACAAAGGTGGCATCACTGTACAATCGATTATTCCAAAGCATCTCTGTCTTGTACAATGCTATTGACCTTCCATCATTTTGAGGATCAATTTAGGTTTTGAAAATGAGTTAAATGTTCACTCTTGGGTGATTTGGGCAGACTCTATGGCTCGAAGATCTTTCTGATGCTAATCTAGAGTTTGCCGTTAAACTGCCAGATATGTTTTGCTTGGCATCGAGGCCAGCGTGTGCCATGTTAACAGCATCTTGAAAGGAGTTACTAGTATTCGTAGAATAAACTGATAATTCATGTAATGCATGGTCTGAAAAATTGAAAAAAAAGAAACAACCTCTGCATTCAGCAAATAATAGAGGGACAAAGGCTCAGCAAAAAGTCACGAGGGGCATCTGAAGTGAATAGGTTGCATGGCCCCACTTTATTGCTAACCTCTTAACCAACTTCTTAGTGTCACGAGTCAAAGGAGAGACACACAAACCTAAACATGTTGTGAACATTTATAATGGGACCAAGAGCGTGTTCACGTCTATCACAATGACCAGACTTTGAACCTTATCTTCACCTCTTTGATGGTGCAGGGATCCTTTTTGTGAGACAATGAAGAACCGGGGTTGTTCCCCTTAAATGCAGAGAAGGCTAAAAGGAGATTTGGTAGAGGTGTTTAAAATCTTGAAGGATTTTGCTAGAATAAATGAGGAGAAACTGTTTCTGTAGTATAAAGTACATTAGCTGTTGCTGGGTAGATAGACCTTAAGCATCATCACAGGATGTGATGTCACGAGTCTGCACCTCTGCTGCTCAGTCTTCATGTAGCTACGTTAGTCAGAAGACCCCTGTTAATCAACTCCTGTACTTTGATACACAGTCTACTATCTTCATTCTAGACTAATAGCACAGTGACAATATAGTACAGTTTTCAGTGGCAAAAGGGTCAGTAACCAGAGGACACCGATTTAAGGCGATTGGCAAAAGGACCAGATGGGACAGGAGGAAACAATTTTTTACTGATCTGGAATGCACTGCCTGAAAGGATGGTGGAAACAGATACAAAAAAGAATTGGATAAATACAAAGGGGAAAAAATGTAGGGTTGTGGAGAAAGAGAGGGGAAATGAGATGAATAGGATAGATTTACCAAAGAACCAGGACAGACACAACGGGGCAAATTGCCTCCTTCTGTGTTGTATCAATCTGATTCTATGATTCTATAAACAGACCAAGTACTTTCTAACTTAACTACCCTATAACCATGCCTGAAACATGGATAAATAGTGGACCACAAAACACCTGGGCATCCAAGAATATCAAAAGAAGTCGGAATGCATAAAATTACATGGAATGTACAGCATAGGAACAGGCCATTCCACCCAACTAGTGCATGCTGGTGTTTATATTCACATGAGCATTCCTCCCACCCCTCTTCATCTAACCCCATCAGCATAACCTTCAATTCCTTTCTCCCACATGTGTCTATCCAGCTGTGTTGAAAGGTTTCTTTCTGAAAAGACTACTATCCCTGTATGTCCAGAAATCCTACCTCTCTTTTATTGCCAACTATCAATATATTGTTTCGGTCATTTGCAGTTGGTATGTTTATACCGTGACTCAGAAGATCTGAATCTAAATTTGAAAATTAAAGAAAAAAATTAGCTTGACCACAATAATCAATAGTGGGTGACTTTTTAATTTGACCCCGGAGGTAGATGCCCTAATCAACAACAACAACTTATATTTATAGAGTGCCTTTAATGTAATAAAATATTCCAAGGCGCTTCACTGGAGCATTATAAACCAAAATATGACACTGAGCCACATAAGGAGATATTAGGTCAGATAACCAAAAACTTGGTCAAAGAGGTAGATTTTAAGGAGTGTCTTAAAGGGAGAAAGTGAGGTGGAGAGGTGCAGGAAGGGAATTCCAGAGCTTAGGGCCCAGACAGCAGAAGGCACAGCCACCAATGGTGAAGCAATTAAGATCAGGGATCGTCAACAGGCCAGAATTAAAGGCGTGCAGATATCTTGGGGAGTTGTGGAACTGAAGGAGATTACAGAGATAGTGAGGGGCAAAGCCTTGGAGTGATTTGAAAACAAGGATTAGTATTTTAAAATCAAGACGTTGCTTAACCGGAAGCCAATGTAGGTCAGTGAGCACAGAGGTGATAGGGGAATGGGACTGGATGTGAGTTAAGATACGGGCAGCAGAGTTTTGGATGACTGCAAGTTTATGAAGGGGAGAATGTGCGAGACCAGCCAGGAGTGCACTGTAATAGTCAAATCTAGAAGTAACGAAGGCATGAATAAGGGTTTCAGCAGATGAGCTGAGACAGGGGCTAAGTCGGGTAATGTTACAGAGGTGGAAATAGGCAGTCTTACCGATGGCTCAGATATATGACCAGAAGTTCATCTCAGGGTCAAATATGACACAAAAATTGCGAACAGACTGGTTTAATCTCAGACTGTTGCCAGGGAGAGGGTTGGAGTCAGTAGCTAGGGAACAGAGTTTGGTGCGGGGACTGAAAATGATGGCTTGAGTCTTCCCAATATTAACTAGAGGAAATTTCTGCTCATCAGGTACTGGATATTGGATAAGCAATATGTTTAGTAACAGCAGAGTAGCTGAGAGAGGTAGTGGTGAGGTAGAGCTAGGTGTCATCAGCGCACAAGTCAAAACTGAGGCTGTGTTTTCAGATGATGTCACCGAGGGGCAGCATGTAGATGAGAAATAGGAGGGGGCCAAGGATAGATCTTTGGGGGACACCAGAGGTAACAATGCAGGAGCAGGAAGAGAAGCTATTGAAAGTAATTCTCTAGCTATGATTAGATAGATAAGAATGGAATCAGGTGAGAACAGTCCCACCCAGCTGGATGATAGTGGAGAGGCGTTGGAGGAGGATGGTGTGGTCAACCATGTCAAAGGCAGCAGACAGGTCGAGAAGGATGAGGAGGGATAGTTTACCTTTGTCACAGTCACATAGGATGTCATTTGTGACTTTGGGAAGAGCTGCTTTGGGTATTGTGGCAGGGGCAGAAACCTGATTGGAGGGATTCAAACATGGTCCCGGGAAAGACAAGAACAGATTTGGGAAGCGACAACACGTTCAAGGACTTTGGAGAGGAAAGGGAGGTTGGAGATCAGACAGAAGTTTGCAAGGACTGCGGGGCCAAGGATTGGTTTTTTGAGGAGAGGGGTGATGACAGCAGATTTAAAGAGAGGGACAACTAATATCAGCTAACATGGGGACCAGGAGGGGAGGTTGGGTGGTCAGCAGTTTAGTGGGAATAGGATCGAGGCAGCAGGAGGTGGGTCTCGTGGACATGAGAAGTTCAGAGAGGGCATGAGTGGAGATAGAGAGAAACTAGAGAAAAATGCAAGTTCAGGGTTCGGGCAGGGTGCTAGAGGAAGTTTGGCCAGAAAGGGAGGGACGCGGTAGAGGCAGCTGATTGAATAGTCTCGATTTTAGTGACAAAGAAGTCCAGTGAACTCCTCACATTTATTATTGGAGGTTAGGGTGGAGGGGACTGGGAGAGGAGTTTAAGAAGATGGTTTGCAGTAGAGAAAAGAAGCAGGTGGTTATCTTTGCACTCTAGGCTGATCCTGAAATAGTGAGCAGTTTTAGCAGATGTGAACAGGACTCGATAGTGTTTTATGTGGTCCAGCTAGATCTGGCAGTGAATGGCTAAACCAGTTTGTTTAGTTTAGAGATACAGCACTGAAACAGGCCCTTCGGCCCACCGAGTCTGTGCCGACCATCAACCACCCATTTATACTAATCCTACACTAATCCCATATTCCTCCACATTCCCACCTGTCCCTATATTTCCCTACCACCTACCTATACTAGGGGCAATTTCTAATGGCCAATTTACCTATCAACCTGCAAGTCTTTTGGCGTGTGGGAGGAAACCGGAGCACCCGGAGGAAACCCACGCAGACACAGGGAGAACTTGCAAACTCCTCATAGGCAGTACCCGGAATTGAACCCGGGTCGCTGGAGCTGTGAGGCTGCGGTGCTAACCGCTGCGCCACTGTGCCGCCCTATCCTTTCAAGTCTGCATCCCTTGCACTTAAGGGAGCAGAGATGAGGGCCATACCGGCGGAACGGCCAGGGTGAGATAGACTGATCTTTTAGTGGGGACTAGAGCATCAAAGGTGGAGGTGAGGATGCGGTTAAGCAAATCAGCAGCTGCAGAAACGTTGTGCCAATGTAGGGCCAAAGGCTAGATAGTTGAGATTTTGAAAGTGCAGTTGTAAGTGAATTGGGGGATAGTTTTTTCCGGGGACGGATACAGAAGGAAGTAGGGTTGGGGTGTGGGAGGGGGATGTGCATAGTGAGTGACAAAGGAAGTGATCAGAGATGGCCTTATCTGTGATTGAAACCGTGGGACTAGCAGCAGCATGTGAGATTGTAAGGTCAAGGGGATGGCCATGAATATGGGTCAGAGAGATTACATGCAGGGAGAGTTTTAGGGAGGATAAAAGGGCAGTGAACTCAGAGGAGAAAGCACATGATGAGTTGAGATGGAGGTTGAAATTACTGAGGGTGGAAAGTCATTCACTGCGGAGGCCGAGGAAGCAAAACAGTGATGATATCTTAGCACCACACGCCCCCATGATGGTCTTGGTGGGGCACGTGGTGGGAGATATAGCCAGGCAGGGAGGCTTCATTAAGTGACAAAGTGTCACCACCCCTCAGCCAGGTTTCCATTAGGGCCATGATGTCGATATCATCCGCAGTAAGTTTGTGGATGGCAAGTGCCTTGTTCACAAATGAATGGACATTCTGGAGGGAGATGCGTAGATGGGTCTTGGGAGCTGATCCGCTGGCAGAGTTCACAGGAGGGGTAAAGAGAGAAGAAAGAATGACATCATGAGTGACAGAAGAATCTGGAGGAATCATCTCCCCACGGGTACAAACCCATGACCTGGAGGTCACTTAAAGGCTCTGCTGGCCTGCTGCTGTATTCATCCTAATTGGTAAGTTAGCATTGAACATATCGGCCGGAATTTTCTGTTCCCTTTGGTGACAGGCTGGGAGGCGGGAGGACTGGCAAAACGGCGAAGCTAGGCCTTTGGAGGGGAGCCAGCGTCCTCCCGCCACCATGCCATATTGCTGGCAGCGGGTAAGTTGGTGGATTGGCTGCCTGCCGAGTAGCCAACTGAACCACCTAAGTGGTCAATTAAGGACCACTTCCTGCATTTTGCCCGTGTCAGGAGTGCCCACCACATATGGGGAGACCAGTGAAAGCTGGTAGCCTCCCAGTGGGCTCCAGGAGGGGGCCCTCCCTTATGGGCACTCCATGGTTCACGGAGTGGCCCCGCAGCAGCAATGGCTGCCCCTGCACCTAAATCTCCACCACCAACACAGGATCCCCCTCACCCGATCACCAAAGCCTCTCTGACTGGACCCGGCTTCCCCCAACAGTACTTAACCCTCTTCTGGGGCACCATTGAGACACCCTCTCCCTGCAGCTGCAGCCTCAGCAATGGCCACCACTACCGGTGGCGCTGTTGAGGTTGCTGAGCTGCCAGCCTTCTGATTGGGCCGGCAGCGCTAGGGGACGGGCCCATGGAGGCAGGAAATGGCCCTTAATTGGCCATTTAAGTGGCTCAATTGGCCACCCAGTGGGCGCCGATCTGCCAACATTCCCACCACTGACAATATGGCATGGCGATGGGGTGACATTGGGCTCTGCTCCTGACGCCTTCCCCTGCCATTTTGCCAGCCCTCCCACTTCGCAGCCCATCCCCAAAGGGCCCGGAAAATTCCAGCCCTCCCATCTATTGTGTTAAAGAAGCAAAACTGATGTGTGAAGCGCCAGATAAATTTGACTGCGCTGTTTTTAAACTAATCAATCCTTACTTACGTTTTGGAATAGCAGGAGGTATACTGAGGGCAAATGGCTTATTGTGGTGCAATCTGCTGCCCGAGTACAAAAGAAAGCTGTTATCATTTACGCAGCAGCTCAACACATCTTCAGGATGTCCCAAAGCACTTCACAGCCAATTAATTACTTTTGAGTTGTTATTTGGAGAGTAGAGCAGCCAATGTGGGTGGAGCAAGGTCCCACAAACAACAAATCAGATGAATGACCAGTTCACCTGTTTTGGGTTGCTTTAGTTGAAGGCAGAATGTTAAGCATTCCGCAGAGGGAACTCCCTGCTCTATCTTGAATAGTGCCATGGGATCTTTTATATCCACCGGGGCAAGTTTAACTCTTTACATACTAAATCAAAATGTCAACCTAAATGATGTGAGTACTGCAAATTTACGTGAAAATATCCTGGGGACGATGACACTTCTAGGATCTGAGCAGATTTAAGTGACAACAAATCATTTGGTCCAGCATGACTTCAAGTGACATCAAAAATTTGGCACAACACAGAAATAAACATCTATTATGGTTATAATAGAGGCAATGGGTCTAGAATATCCGACAAGAAATTGCACACGATTTTTTTTTAGTCAGTCTGCATAAATGAGGTCATGATTGAAAATTCTCCACAGTAAATAACTTTGAGGAGAAAGATCCCAGTGACAGTTGACATCTTCACTGGCTGCTTGTTGGGGTGCAAGAGCATACCAAGACAGGAAAATGCTCCACATGAAATTGAGGTAAATGTTGTGAATAATCAACAACAGATAGAGATTCGGATATTGGAATGTTTCTTCAAGCTTCAGATGCTGATTACAAAGCATTAAAGCTTAACTTCTAAGTTTTATAATGTAATTTAAAGCCCTTAATTAGATCGGTGCATTGGAATGATTGCCAGGTATCCATTACTTGATATAGTAACATGAGGTAGCAAATGACCACCCTTATTAACAAAATAACAAGGTTAATGACTGGCTTGGACTCTACGCTCGTCATCTTGAGAAGCATATTAACAACATTGGACCAACTGTGTGAGAACATGTAAAAGTATAGCTGCAGTGTTAAAGGCTCATTAAAGTGTTGCTATGTATTTGCTGAAAAGCACTCTTAAGAAAACCATCAGTCCAGGCATTCACTGAGCCTTTTGCTCATTATGTCCTCTTACTGGGTTTTACTCCTGCCCGTATCTTTTCTTAAATCATCAAAAAACTAAATAAAAGCTGAATTTCTGAAGGAAATGCACTTCATTCACTAAACTCGTATGGCAGAAAATGAGAACCCAAGTTTCCTAAGAGAAGAAAACTTATTAAAATTTCCAGGGAGCATTTTTTTTTTCTGGGATGTTTCTTCATCACCTCTTTAAATTTTAAAGCCTTTTTTGTGTCTGCAGCATGCAGCAGGGTTCTCCTGAGGAATCTGCTGAAGCACCCTGGGTCAGAATGGACTATAAATTTGAAACATTTCATTTTAAACATTTAATGTTTAGGGTCCAGCCATATGGACTGGTTAACCCTTTGTGCTCTGACTATTTGTAGCCTCTTTTACTGAACATAAATTTGAAGGTCATAAATCTATCAGCATGAATAATGCACAAGGAGCGACTATTATGAAGTAGAACATTTGCCTGACTAGAGTCCCATGACACTGCTTGGTATGTAGGGGGCGGGGAGGGGGGGGAAGCAGGGTTTGGGTTGGGGGGCGAAAAAAATCACAAGTAGTTTTAAAAACAAATAATCTAAGTTCCTTTCACATATCAAGACCAATATTTAGAAAACAACTTTAAGATAATCCAATTCCATATTTCATAAGTATGCCATGTATATTGCAGTTGAAAAGACTATGTGCCTTATATCAAGAAACAGCTGAAGGCACTGGATACAGCAAAGGCTATGGGTCCTGATAACATCCCAGCTGTAATACTGAAGACTTGTGCTCCAAAACTAGCCACACCCTTAGTCAAACTGTTCCAGTGCAGCTACAACACTGGCATCTACCCAAGAATGTGAAAAAGTGCCCTGTCGACAAAAAGCAGGACAAATGCAATCCAGCCAATTACTGCCCCACCAGTAGCCTCTCAGTCATCAACAAAGTACTGGAAGGGGTCATCGACAGTGCTAGCAAGTGGCAATTACTCAGCAATAACTTGCTTACTGACGCTCAGTTTGGGTTCCGCTAGGACCACTCAGCTCCTGACCTCACTACAGCCTTGGTCCGAATATGGACAAAAGAGCTGAATGTCAGAGAGGTGAGGTGAGAGTTACTGCCCTTGACACCAAGGCAGCATTTGACCAACTGTGGCATTAAGGAACCCAACCAAAGTTGAACTCAATGAGGACCGGGGAAAACTCTCCACTGGTTGGAGTCTTACCTAGCACAAAGGAAGATGGGTTGTGGTTGTTGGAGACCAATCATTTCAGCCTCAGCACATCACTGCAGGTGTTCCTCTTGGTGTCCTAGCCCAACCACCTTCAGCTGGAGATGTTTGCTGATGATTGCACAGTGTTCAGTACAAATCGCAATGCCTCAGATACTGAAGCAGTCGGTGCCTGCATATGGCAAGACCTGGGCTGGAACTTTATGCCACCCCAACGAGCGGGATGGTGCCGTAAAATGGACCTGGAGGTTCCGGGAGGCTTTCCCAACCCGGTCTCGCCTCCTCCACCCTTTACGTAGGGCAGTCGTCGGGGGTGGTGGGGGTTTGGGTGGGGGTGGGAGCAAAAAGCGGCCCGCCCGCCTGCCTGCCCCAGGCCAATCAAGGCCCTTAAATGGCTACTTAATGACCACTTAAGGGCCTTCGCCCACCTCCACGCAGATTTTACATGTGGCAAGCGGGCGTCCTGGAGCTGGGAAAAGCCGCCTGGGAAAATCAGGTGGCAGCCGATTGTCCCAGGGGGGTGCCCTGCTACCCTAACCACCCCCAGCACCCAACACGCCCCCGCTTCCCCCCAACCGACCACCCTTGCCTCGCCAGGCCTGACCGATTACCCCAGGTGAGGCAACCAAAACTTACCTTTCCTCCCGGTACCACGTCATCTTTTATTTTCAGCTGGGCTGCAGACCCAGCAGTGGCCACTGCACCCGGTGGCGCTACTGGGACTAAGAGCTGCTGGCCTGCTGATTGGCCAACAGCTCAATGAGGCGGGACTTCCTACCTCAAGCAGGTGGAAGTCCCGCCTCAGCACAATTAAAGGCTGGGGACCCATAAAATACGGAAAGGATCCCAGACGAGGTGGAATCAGGTTCGCCACTGACTTTTACATCAGAGGCTGGCTCCCGTCCACCCACCGTAAAATTCCGGCCCTGGACAACATTCAGGCTTGGGCAGAGAAGTGGCAAGTAAAGGCCTGCTCTGGTCTGCAAAGCAAAACCTGACCCGAGCCCGATAGAACCACATCCGACCCGAGCTCGACCCAGCCCGAGTCCTTCCATTTTTTCCCACGCCCCACCTGACCCGACCATTAGTTAACTTACCTTCCGTTTTTCACTTTGTTGCTGATCTGCACAAGCTTAAAATAATTGTAACAAAAGCACCTTTCTAGTCCAAAAATTAAATTAACAGTGGAGCCACTTACATGTGATAGAGCTTTTGCGACCCAGCCCGACCACCATCTACAAGTCAGGACTGTGATGGAATGCTCTCCACTTGCCTGGATGAGTCCAGCTCCAACAACACTCAGGAAGCTCGATACCAACCAGGACAAAGTAGCCTGCTTGATCGGCAATCCATCCACCACCTTAAGCATTCACCCCCTCCACCACCGGCGCACAGTGACAGAAGTGTGTACCATCTACAAGACGCACAGCAACAACTCACCAAGGCTCCTTCGACCTGCAATCTCTACCACCTAGAGGAACAAGGGCAGCAGATGCATGGGAACAGCACCACCTACAAGTTCCACTCTAAGTCACACATCGTTCTGACTTGGAACTATATCGCCACTCCTTCACTGTCACTCAGTCAAAATCCTCGAACTCCCTTCTTATCAGCACTGTGGGTGTACCTACACCACATAGACTGCAGCAGTTTAAGAAGGTAGCGCACCAGCACCTTCTCAAGGGCAATTAGGGATGGGCAATAAATGCTGGCTTTGTCAGCGACACCCACATCCCAAGAAAGAATAAAAAAAACATAAGAAAGTCAGCAGGGGTTTGTTCCTTTTAGAGTACTTGATTTTCTGAATGGATTGTGAAGGAGCTGGAGCTGCCACTGGGAATTTATTTGGTAATATATATCATGGGAGGGGATTGATAAAAAGCTTGCATGTAAAGAATTATAGGCCATACATCCGACACATGTTGTGTCAATGTGAAACCATTGCAGCTTCATATTAATGCAAAGTGGATGGAATGACAGATGTGAAGTCGCCAAACTGAAGCTGCTTTGCATTTCAGCCATCAGTGCGGCACCACCTTGCAGTGATCCTCTAGGACAGCAGCAGCTTCAAACGATCTGCTCTATAACCATTGGAAATGGGATAAGTACATGAGGGAAAAAGTAAAGAAAGACTTGCAATTATATAGCGCCTTTCATGACCTCAGGACGCCCCAAAGCCCTTTACAGTCAGTGTAACTACTTTTGAAGTGTAGTCACTGTTGTATTGTTGGAAATGCAGGAGCCAATTTGTGCACAGCAAGCTCCCACAAACAGCAATGTGATAATGACCAGATAATTTGTTTTGTGATGTTGATTGAGGGATACATATTGGCCAAGGCACCAGGAATAACTCCACTGCTCTTCTTCGGAAAAATGCCAAGGGATCTTCTACATCCACCTGAGAGGGCAGACAGGGCCTCAGTTTAACTTGAGGTGAGAGTGATTGCCCTGGATATCAAGGTAGCATTTGACTGAATGTGGCATTAAGAAGCCCTAGCCGAATTGAAGTCAATGGGAATCAGGGGGCAAAATCTCAACTGGTTGGAGTCATGCCTAGTACATAGGAAGATGGTTGTGGTTGTTGGGGGTCAATCATCTCAGCCCCATGACATCACTGCAGGAGTTCCTCATAGTGTCCTAGGTCCGACAAGTTTCAGCTGCTTCATCAATGACCTTCCCGCCATCATAAGGTTAGAAGTGGGGATGTTCGTTGATGATTGTACGATGTTCAGAACCATTCACAACTCCTCAGATATTGAGGTAGTCCATGTCCATATGCACAAGACCTGGACAACATCCAGTCTTGGGCTGATCAGTGGCAAGTACCATTCCCGCCACATAAGTGCCAGGCAATGACGATCTCCAACATGAGAGAATCTAACCATCTCCCTTTGACATTCAATCGCATTACCATCACTGAATCCCCCACTATCAACATCCTGGAGGTTACCATTAACCAAAAACTGAACTGGAGCAACCATATAAATACTGTGGTGACAAGAACAGGCACCCCATCCACAAACATTCACACCCTCCACCACAGTGGCAGCAGTGTGTACCATACAAGATGCACTGTAGCAATGCACCAAGGCTCCTTAGACAGCACCTTCCATACGTGCGACCTCTACCAGCTAGAAGGACAAGGGCGGCAAACAGTTGGGACCACCACTTGCAAGTTCCCCTCCAAGCCACACAACACTCTGACATGGAACTACATTGCCGTTCCTTCACTGTCAATGAGTCAAAATCCTGGAACATCGTTCCTAACAGCACCGTGGGTGTCCCTACCCCACATGGACTGCAGCGGTTCAAGAAGGCAGCTCACCACCACCTTCTCAAGGACAACTAGGGATGGGCAATAATTGTTGGCCTAGCCAGCGATGCCCACATCCCATGAATGAATACATTTTAAAAAAGTAGGACATGAACCCGCAACCTTCTGACTCAGAGGCGAGAGTGCTACTCACCGGGTTGACTAAAGTAAAAAGAGATTATGCTAATAGGATTAGATGAAATAAGGTGGGAGGAGGCTCCTCTGGAGCATAAACATGGGTATGGACTAGTTGGCCTGAATGGCCAATTTCTGTGCTCTAAATTCAATATAATCATGCATATGCACAAACATACACACATATATATATATCTCTAAACATCTCACGTCTTTTAAAAAATAAGTGAAATCACATGGATATGTGAATATAGTTTAACTTCTTTGTGTGCTTGTTATTTGGAGGATAACAGAATGTTTGGAGTATGTGGCAACACTGCATTATACTCAAGAGAGTTTGTGAAGCTCCTCCAAATCCTTAGGATCATGTTATAGCTATGTATTTATCCCCGGCTGCTGTTTCTACTGTATAACACACATATTATCCCATGAAAGAACATGTCTTTTAGAGTTTTGGCAGGAGAATTTGTGCCTTTTATTACTGCTGACAGTTTCCCCACTTTTTACATTATCTGTCAGCATTGTGGCTGCTGAATTTTGCAGTGTTGCTTTGCAGCAGAAAGGGAATGTTTCACTGAAAACTATTAGTCTTATTTTGTCATCAGGTTTTGGAAACTCTTCAATCTGTGTAGGAACTAGCAGGGTTGTACCATTTTTTTAAAAAACAGAATTGATCCAATGTGGTATGTTTTTCACAAAAATTATCTCTTGCTCTTTGTCCCTTTTTTTCTGAAAGGGTGAACCAGCGCAGAAAGACCATCAGCTAAAACTATGGCAGTCTATTTGACAAAAACAATTTGCATTTATATAGTGTCTTTCAAGTAATACAACATCTCAAGAAGCTCGACACCATCCAGGACAAAGCAGCCCGCTTGATTGACACCCCATCCACAAACATTCACACCCTCCACCACAGACGCACGGTGGCAGCAGTGTGTACCATCTACAAGATGCACTGTAGCAACGCATCAAGGCTCCTTAGACAACACCTTCCAAACCTGCAACCTCTACCAACTAGAAGGACAAGGGCAGCAAATGGTTGAGAACACCACCACTTGCAAGTTCCCTTCCAAGCCACACACCACCCTGACTTGGAACTAAATTGACGTTCGTTCACTGTCGCTGGGTCAAAATCCTGGAACACCCTAACAGCACTGTGGGTGTCCCTACCCCACATGGACTGCAGCAGTTCAAGGCAGCAGCTCACCACCACCTTCTCAAGAGCAATTAGGGATGGGCAATAAATGCTGGCCTTGCCAGCAACACCCACATCCCATGAATGAATTTTTTTAAAATCCCAACATGCTGCACAGCAATATTATCAAACCAACTTTGACAATGAGCAACACAAGGAGATATAAGAGCAGGTGGTCAAAGAGGTAGATTTTAAGGAGCAACATAAAGGAGGAGAGAGAGGTAGAGAAACGGAGAGATTTAGGGAGAGAAGTCTAGTGCTTAGGGCCTAGGAAGCTGAAGCCCAATGGTGAGGTGATGAGAATGGTGAATGTGCAAGAGATCACTGTTGAAGAAGTATAGAGATCTCGAATGGTTGTAGGGCTGGAGGAGGTTACAGAGGCCATGGAGGGATTTGAAAACAAAAGTCAACAAAATATTAACTAGCAGGTAGAAATCGCAACAAGTTCTAACAGATTCTCATGGACAGTCCTGGCCTTATCATGGTTCCATGAATGCTCTTTGACTGATCCAAACACACTGTACCTGCAGCCTCTCATTTGTTTGTGCAGACAACAGTTCAGCTAAACTCCCTGGTGGAGCTGCTATGACATGATGCATTGCACATACAGTACATCATTTACCAGAGGCACAATGGGTGTAGCTTTTGTAAGATTACCTCATTCCCACTGTGAATTGCAGAATTGGGGAAACAGCAAAAGCGGGTTAGTTCAAACTGATAATTAACGGCAGCCAATTATTTGTTTCTTAAGTGTGCTTTTAATAAATATATTTTGCGTTGGCAATATACTCTGACATTTTTGTAAGGTGACACTTCATATAAATAGAAAGACTATCTAATAACACATATATTACATACTCATTTCACTGACAACACTCTTCATGGCTAATGTCCCAAAGCATGAATCATATAATGACAGAACCTTGAATAACCCTAAAAGAAAATCATCACCAGGAATGCAATGAGGCACATGGGACACAGGCCCGGTGAATCAATAAATCATTTGACTGCCATTTCGTCACATACCTGTAGGATCAATCTCAGAGCTGTGTCCATGGTAACAATGCTTCGAAGATATATGGTCCGCTTTTCTATTGGTAAGGCGCTGGTTATTTTACTAATGGCTGAAATGTGCCCAGAGCTGACTAAACACTCTGCAGTCCACACATCTTTCAGCCCAGCATTTCTTTGTTAGGGATTACTAGTTGTAGACAATCAGGTGACGTGTACTAGACTCAGCACATCATTACCCCAAGGCACAATGGGCAAAATTAAAAAATGTGGAAAAAATGCAAGATAATTAATGACTTAAAACTAAGCATAACTTCATATGTAGCAATGAATACCTTATTCTCTCACTACCTGTATGGCGGGTGATACCTTATACTTTCCTCTATCCAAAAAGGTAGGGAGTATCTTGGTCTCAAGTCCTTTTAAATCACTGCCCAGAAACAGCTACTGCTGGGAGATGCACAAGTGAAGTGGTTCCCGTGGTCACAATGTGGGGGGGGGGGGGGTGGGGAAAAAAATAAAAGGAACAATTGCATTTATATAGTGCCTTTCCTGACCTCAGGACATCGCGAAGTGCTTTACAGCTAATGAAGTACTTTTTGCAGTGTACTCACTGTTGTAATGTAGGAAATGCAACAGCCAAGTAGTGCACAGCAAACCCCCACAAACAGCAAAGTGATAATGACCAGATAATGTTTTTTGTGATGTTGACTGATTGGCCAGGATACTGGGGATAACACCCCCGCTGTTCTTTGGAATAGTGCCATCATATCTTTTACATCCACCTGAGGGGGCCGATGGGGTTTAATGTCTCATCCAAAAGACAGCACCTCCAACCATGCAGCACTGCACTGGAGTGTCAGCCTAGATTTTTGTGAAGTCAATTTGGCTTTTGTTTGTAACTATACATTGAAAAATAAATCAATTGGGAATAAACATACCACGCTTTTCATAAATGCAGCAAGTACAGATTTTAGACAAATATAAATTGCACTGCGCAGTTAGATTTTCAGAGGTGCTTACCTACCTCTCATAAGTCATTTATACAGTTCTTACAATGAACCATGCTCCACTTCTCATTATTCTAAATGTTCTTTTAAACTGTGAACGTGCCAACATGCTGTGCACATCTGCTACATATCGGTCTGTGTGCGAATATTGATTTTTCTTTATTTTTATCACTGATTTTGCAATAATTAGAAGAGCATGATTCAATGAAAGCCCAGCTAAAATCTCTTGTTGAGAGAGGGAGTGAGCATGATGACAACAGTCCCTTCCTGCAGTCCCTCCACTGTATAAAATAAGCCAGTTTGACTGCCAGGGGTTCAGTCCTGGATTCTTGCTGTGGGTCCAAACGTAAACCAGCTAAAGGGCCTCTCAATTCCACATCTCACCCGGGAAGCACTGTAACTCTGCTTGGTGCTGTTGTTGCTCACCCCCTCCCCTCACACATGGTCCTAGCTAACATCAGGAAGCATAACGCTTCAATCGTACATTGGCTGTAGAGATAGCTGTTTTATATATTCTTTCGCTAATGTTTCTAACCTATTAAATATAGGAAGGAATCCACCTTATAAGCAATACACTTCAGTTCACGTTTATTAACCTTCGAGGGGCGGCGGGGAGGGCATGGAGGGTAGCTGATTTTCTACGTAGACATTTGAAGAACGTATCAATATTTTTCAGAATTAATTCACATCAAAGTGAAGGATGCCATTCCTTGGGATGAAACACTCTCCTTGCACCTAATGTAAGCACCAAAACCTCACAAAACATCTACAACATGGGACACATGCAGATTAAAGTTCTCTCTTCCTCACCATATCTTAAGCCCCATCATCAGAACAGTACCATCTTGCACTTCTGTGCAACATTTGCAATTCCCAGCCAGTTTATTTAATCTCTGAACTGAAACGGCTGAATTAATAGCAAATTGCAGATACTTTTGTATGTAGGCTCACGCTTGCTATGAACTGGGATGATACTGTCCAAAATGATTTCACATAGGAATGTGACACATGGGAAGCATCCCCAATTTTAATTCCTCCACTATTGGTGGCCATGCCTTCAGCTGCTTAGTCTTTAAGCTCTGGAATTTCCTCCCTAAACCTCTCCATCTCTCTTTCCACCTTTAAGACACTCCTTAAAACCTACCTCTTTGACCAAGCATTTGGTCATCTGCTCTAATATTGTCTCAGTGTCAAATTTTGTTTTATAATGCTCCTGTAAATCGCCGTGGGATGCTTTATTGGGTTAAAGGAGCTGTATAAATACAAGTTGCTGTTTAGGGATTTCAAACAGCATGAAAAGTCAGAGGCAGCGACATGATTGAAATTTATTTGCCATCTTATCCTCATCAGTGTGGGCTGGATTTAATCTTAGTCAAGGAGAGAAAAGGACAGGGGACATCATTCAGCTTCATCAAAGTTGCTTACATAAGTGCTTACTTTTCAGTAAATCTTCCTTCTGGTAAATAGCACTTTGGTGAGAGAAAGATACCACAGTCTCTTACCCTACATGAAAATGAAGGAGTTAAGAATGTGGTGGGAGTTTGAGAGCAGTCAAAGAGCTCACAGGAGCTGAAACATTAGGGATTACATTTTGTAGCTGTTCCGATTTTTTAAAAAAATTGATGGAACTCAAACTCAGACTTTGCAGCCTGGGAGAAAGTTTGGAGCATGTGTTGGTGATGAGTAAACTCTTCATGTCAAGTTTCAAGGATATATTCAAAAAACAGAATAAAGGGAATTGTCATTCTACTTTTGAAGTATTGTTCTGGATGAGTAAGTGATTCAGAGACTCAGTGAACAGAGGGGGAGTTTGTTTTGCTTCAGATGTAATCCTCCCAAAGACAGCAAGTTAAGTGACCATTTTTTTATTTTTGGAATATAATTGGGCAAATGAAACATGTATTAAAGTAAGTAGTTAGAAAGGCCTTTTCAGGTTGTGTTAATGGGGAAAGAAGGAAAGACTTACATTTATAAGCACTTTCCATGACCTTAGGAACTCCCAAAATGCTTTACAGCCAATGAAGCAGCACAGTGGCGCAGTGGTTAGCACCGCAGCCTCACAGCTCCAGTGACCCGGGTTCAATTCTGGGTACTGCCTGTGTGGAGTTTGCAAGTTCTCCCTGTGTTTGCGTGGGTTTCCTCCGGGTGCTCCGGTTTCCTCCCACATGCCAAAGACTTGCAGGTTGATAGGTAAATTGGCCATTAGCAATTGCCCCTAGTGTAGGTAGGTGGCAGGGAAATATAGGGACAGGTGGGGATGTGGTAGGGAATATGGGATTAGTGTAGCGTTAGTATAAATGGGTGGTTGATGGTCGGCACAGACTCGGTGGGCCGAAGGGCCTGTTTCAGTGCTGTATCTCTAAACTAAGTGCTTTTGAAGTGCAGTCACTGCTGTAATTTCGGAAACAGCAGCAGCAGATTTGATCAAAGATATAGGTTTTAAGGAGTGACTTAAAGGAGTAGGAGAGAGATACAGGTGGAGATGTTTAGGGAGTGAATTCCAGAGTTTAGGGCCTGGTCAGTTGAAGGCACGGCCACAAATGGGGAAAAACACCTTTGACCACCGGTCCATCAGGCAGCGGTCTGCACGGAATGTCCTCAAGGCCCTACGGGAACAGGAGATGGTGGATCCTGTCGGATGGTTCCCCGAGCAGACCACCAAAGTTATTTGGCGGAATGCCTCATCACCAGAACTTTCAAACAAGCACCAAGATGTAGCTTGGCTGGTGGTGAGAAGAGCCCTCCCTGTCAGATCCTTCCTGCACGCCCGAAGTCTCATCCCCTCCGCACGATGCCCTCGCGGTGGCTGTAGTGGGGAAGAGACGGTTACCCACCTCCTTCTGGAATGTGTCTTTGCAAAGTAGGTGTAGAAAGAGATGCAGAGGTTTTTGTCGAGGTTCATCCCAAGCAGCTCTGTAACACAGGAGTCTGTGCTCTATGGGCTGTTCCCAGGGACGCACACCGAGATAAACATCAACTGCTGCTGGAGGACTATCAATTCGGTGAAAAACGCCCTTTGGTCTGCCCAAAACTTTCTGGTCTTCCAGCGAAAAGAGTTGTCCACAACCGAATATTGCAGACTGGCACATTCCAAGGTCCAGGACTACGTGCTGAGGGACGCAGTAAAGCTTTGGGACAGCCACAGCAAAGGCTCAATGGGGAAAGACCACTGTGCAAGGTCCCCCCACCAAGCTGAACTGAGGGGCTGGATCCATGGGAAACCCCTCAATCTATATCGGGAAAATGTTCGTGTGCTGTAAAATGTATATGGCATGAAAAATGAAATGAAAGGGTTGTGAGGCAACTCACTCCTGTATTGAAGGAAACTGACCTCCTTTGCTCTGTTTGTATTTTTTTGACTTGGTGCTGTTTGGACCTGTTTCGTCATGTATCTTTTTACAGATTTTTATGAATAAAGTATACTTTGGAAATAAAAAAATTGGTGGAGCATTTAAAACTGAGGATTCTCAAGAGGCTGGAATTAGTGGAACACAGAGATCTCGGAGGGTTATCGGCTGGAGGAGGTTACAGGGATAGGGAAGAGAGAGGCCACGGAGGGATTTGGAAACAAGGATGAGAATTTTAAAAACAATGCATTGCCAGACCGGCGACCAATGTAGGTCAGTGAGCACAGGGGTGATAGGACTTGGTGCGAGTCAGGATATGGGCAGCAATATGATAATGACCAGATGTTGCAGTGATGTTGGTTGAATATTGGCCAGGACACTGGGGAGAACTCCCCTGCTCTTCTTCAGAATAGTGCTATGGGATCTCATATGTCCACCTGAGGTGGCCTCAATGAACTTAACATAGAGCATTTGCAATGTTATCTGATGCTGTCAAATTATAGAAAACTAGCTTTGCTTTGTTGGGGTTCGGATTCAGTTTCACTACATTAAATTCCTTCTGAAGTTTCCCCAAATTTCACACCTTCCCTAGCTGACACCTGCTCCCTGGTTTCTGCCCAAAGAACATTTAGAAGGGAGATGAGAATATCCAGGGTGGTTGACCATCCAATTATCCCTGATGGAAGTGCTTAATGCCCATTTGACATTGAAACAGCTAAGAATGGATTATCAACACCTTACACTTCATGGACACTACATTCTGTTGCTGTGTTGCACAATGTATTTGGACCACCCTTATAGTGAATAGTCTCCAACAGAACTGAGTGTGATTCATTCATGGATGTGAGCGTCTCTGGCAAGGGCACCATTTATTGCCTAAACCTACTTGCCCTTGAGAAGGCAATGGTGAGCTGCCTTCTTGAACCATTGTGGATTATAATTTTTCGCAGCAGTTTTGATACAGCTGAGTTGCTTACTAGGCCACTTCAGACGGCAATTAAGAGTCAACCACATTGTTGTGGGTCTCATGCCAGGCCGGGTAAAGATGATTGGTTTCCTTCCCTAAAAGACATTAGTAAACCAGTTGGGTTTTTTTCTAACAATTTGTTAGTTACATGGTCACCATTATTGATACTAGCTTTTTGTTCCAAATTTATTTATGAAGTAAATTTAAATGGCCACATTGCAGTGGTAGGAATTGAACTCATGTCTTCTGCATTATTAGTCCAGGCCTCTGGATTACTAGTCCAGTAACATAGCCACCATGCTACTGTATCATGCCTCACTGCAGCATAATTGACAGCAATTGCAGAAAACCAGAGTACAATAATGAAACCCTTCCACAGACTAACGTCCTTTATCACAGAAAATGTGTCCTGTACCAAGAATTGGCTGACTGCTTCATTCTTTGCCCACAGCTCACACATTATGCTGGAAGCAGAGTGAGGACAGAGCAGAATATGGGATTGTGGAGATGGCTGAAGAGAAAAGAAAAATTCATCTGCATTTCACAGGAAGAAGAATGCAATACATTGGCAATATATTCAAATCATCTCTTGGCTGCAACCAGACACTATTTACATCAAACAGAATGGAATGTGCTCACTGGAAAGACAGGCAAAGCAAGAAATCAAACCGAACAGCTAAATACAGACCTGCTGCTTAAATACAACGTTCACGTTCTAACCTATCGAGGATCAGACTGCAGGAATATCTCATAGAAGGCAAGTAGTCTGATAAAGACAGACAGAGAGACTTGCATTTGTATAATGCGTTTCATGACCCCAGGACATCCTAAGATGCTATACAACCAATCAAGTTGCTTTGAAGTGTAGCCACTATTGTAATGTAGGAAATGTGGTGGCCAATTTGTGCACAGCAAGCTCCCACAAATAGCAACGTAAAATTGACCAGATAATCTGATTTTTATGATGTTGATTGAAGGATAAATATTGGTCAGGATACTGGGGATGAACACCACTGCTCTTTGAAATAATGTCATGGGATCTTTTACATCCATCTGAGAGAGCAGACAGGGCTGCAGTTTAACAGCTCATCTGAAAGTCAGCACCTCTGACAGTGCAGCACTACCTCAGTACTGCACTGGCGCATCAGCCTAGATTTTTGTGCTCATGTTGCTGGAGAGAGACTTGAACCCACAACCGTCTGACTCAAGAGGCGAGAGTGCTTACCATTGAGTCATGACTGACAAAACATTGCCTTGGTTGACACACAGGGGATGGGTGAAGTAAGACTGATACCATCAGAACCTTATTAGCACCAGTCATTTTCTTGTGAGGGAAGGAGCAAAGTGGAGAAATTTCAATCGTGGAAAGAGTCAGTGATTGTAGGAATAGTCCTCTGCCACCTGATGCCAAGTTCTGCCACAATGCAAGTAAGACATGGCTTTACATGGTAAGCAATATTACTGTTAGGTCAAACACATTGGGAATTTAACCATCACTGGAAAATCCAATCCTCCGGTATTTTACTGTGTTGTGGTTAAAGGCAGCCATTCCTTTCTTCCATTGCTCCTATCGGCTGAATGCAACTCAGATTTTTAATAAGCGGGTAGCAATTTTACTCAAAGTGATTAATGCGTTGGGACACCGGTCATTGTTCTGTTGTAAATTAAGTGCCCTGACATCTGAGTTCATTATTAGCAGATGCTGCTGCTTATAAGATCGACTGTGTGAAGTTGTAAGACAATTTTAGCAAATAACTATAATACAATATTTTATATTCTGTAAGTGAGCTTCTGATCTGTAACACCCACATACAAGATAATTTTTGAATTAAAACGTGCTATTCCTCTGTCTCCTTTTACTTTTTTATGTTTGTTGGGATATTACTGCTTTCAAAGGTAGATTGGAGATTTATGACTTAAATGTGACAAATACTACATTCCAAATACCAGAACTGAAAATCATTCTATTTTCATGAATGTATTTGCAGAGTATTGAGTAAAAGCGAGATACCTTTATGTACGGCATAAATTTCTAATCAGAAAGAATAAGTTATCTCTGATTTAAACATTTTTCTACTTTCATATAAGCTGAAGCTGACATTCTTTTACCTCTTTATTTGGAAGAATTTACATCTGGTTTTCCCTTTAAAATGAACAACTTGTATTTACAAAGTGCCTTTAACACAATAAAATCTCTCAAGGCGCTTTTCGGAAGTTTTATAAAGCAAAATATAACACTGAACCACATAAGGAGATATTAGGGCAGATGACCAAAAGCCTGGTCAAAGAGGTGGGTTTTAAGGAGTGTTTTAAAGGAGAAAAGAGGGGAAGAGAGGAGGAGAGGTTTAGGGAGGGAATTCCAGAGCTTGGTACCTGCAGGCACAGCCACCCTAATGGTGAAGTGATTAAAATCGAGGGTGCTCAAGTGGCGGAATTAAAGGAGTGCAAATAACCTGGATGGTTGTGTGATTGGAGGAGATTAAAGAAATAGGGTGAGGACAGGCCTTGGAGGGATTTGAAATCAAGGATGAGAATTTTTAAATCCGGTCATTCCTTAAGATCAATAACCACAGGTCTTTTTTTTATTCGTTTGTGGGATGTGGGTGTCACTGGCTAGGCCAGCATTTATTGCCCATCCCTAATTGCCCTTGAACTAAATGACTTGCTAGGCCATTTCCGAGGGCATTTAAGAGTCAACCACATTGCTGTGAGTCTGCAGTCACACGTAGGCCAGACCAGCTAAGGATGGTAGATTTCCTTCCTTAAAGGGCATTAGTGAACCAGATGGGTTTTTACAACAATGGGTTTCATGGTTACCATTAGACTAGCTTTCAATTCCAGATTTATTAATTGAATTCAACTTTCACCATCTGCTGTGTGGGATTCGAAGCCATGTCCCCAGAGTATTAGCCTGAGCTCTGGATTACTAGTCCAGTGACATTGCCACTACACCACCGTCTCCCCATCACGGGGTGATGGATGAATGAGACTTGGTGCAAGTTAGGGCACAGGAAGCAGAGTTCTGGATGAACTCAAGTTCATGGAAGGTAGAACATGTGAAGTCAGCGAGGGGTATGTTAGAATAGTTAAGTCTGGATATAACAAAGTCATGGATGAGGGTTTCAGCAGCAATGGGTTGAGACAGGGGCGGAGCTGGATAATGTTATGAAGGTCAAAATAGCCAGTCTTAGTGATGGTGCCGATATGTGGTCAGAAGCTCATTTCAGGGGTCAAATAGGAGACCAATGTTGAGAATGATCTGGTTCAGTTGCCAGGGAGAGGGATGGAGTCGGTGGAGACGGAACAGAGTTTGTAGCAGCGATCGAAGACAATTGGAGGAAATTTCTGCTCATCCGGTAAAGGATGAAACGTGCATTTATACAGCACCTTTCATGATTCCAGGACATCCCCGAATGCTTCACAGCCAATGAATTGTAGTTCCTGTAGTCATGGAGGAAAATGTGACTGCCAATGTATACACAGCAAGATCTCACAAATAACAAGGAGATAAATAATCATGGAATCATAGAATGGTTCCAGATAATCTGAGCAAGTATTCCTTTCTCCTCTTTAGTGCCATGAAATCTTTCACATGCACCTGAGAGGGCAGACTGGACAAATGAACATGCGAAAACGACTGGCAGGAAAAGACCAGCTTATCCTTCAAGTCTGCCCCACACTCAGGGTGCCTGAAGTATCATGACTAGACATTTACTACCCTCTCCCCAACTGACCCCACAGTCATATAATCTCCAGGAGAGGCAAAAGACGACCTTGGTTTAATCTCTCATCCAAAAGACAGCATCTTCAATAGTACTGCACTTAAGTGTCAGACTAGATTATGTATCAAATCGCAGGACGGGAGTGAACCCATGGTCATCTAACCAGAAGTGATAGTGCTACCACTGATGCAAGACTGTAATCTCAAGATTAATAATAAACTAAATGTCTTTATCAGATGTTTAGAATTCATTAAGTAAGGGTTATCAGTACATCTTAATAAATTGTGCACCTTAAACCGTTATATTGTGGGAATTATTTTGATTAAAAGCATCAATAATGAGAATCTCTTGATTGAGTGCCACTTCAGTAGAACCATTGATGTGATCCTTATACTGACGGGCTAACGGGCTGCAAATTGTCTTTGTAGCTAAAGGTCCCAGTGTTAGTAGCGTGATCACCAGTTCACAACAGTAAATCCTCTCACAGTGACAAGAATTCAGTTACACTGGGCTGGATTTTGAGACCCTGCCGCTGATCTCGGTGGCGAGCTCAAAATATGGCGTCTCACCTGTGTGGGCCGCACGCCAAACAGTCACCACAATCTCCCACGTGGAGGCTCATTTAAATAGCCAGGGAGGCCTGCTCCTCCCCCCCCCCCCCCAAACTACATGGAGGGGGCGGGTGGTCCGTCACCGGCAGTGCGTCAGCTGTCTGTGCGCAAGCCCTGGCGCCATTTTTAAAGGGCAGCCAGCCCTGCTGACATATTTAAATTTTTAAACAATTAACCCCCGCAAAACTAAATAAATAAATTTGTAACACCCCTTTTCCACACCCCCAATAACAATGAAATTAACTATTTGCCCTTCCCCCCCCCTTAAAACACTTATCTTTTACATCTAACCTTCCCTGCGCCGCCCCCCAAACTGCACAAGGTTTAAGGTTCAATTCTCCCCACCATCCCCTACACCCATTACATTTATTTGACCCCGTCGCCTCAACTCCCGCACTGAAAATCTTACCTCCTCCCCCCTCCCCACCAGGGTGGCGCTGCGTTTCCCCAGACGGGGATCTGAAGGCACTGCCGCGCCAAGTCCTCAAGATCACAGGTACGTCTGTAAATTTATTAATTTTAGTTATTTGAATATTTAAATTGATGATTCACGGTGGGGCCTCGCCGCCACCTGGAGGATCAGGCCAGGCCCTCAAGGCATCTAGGTCCTTGGCGGGCTTCATCTGGAGCCATCTTCAGGCCCCCTCCCTCATGGAACCCGACGCCTGGGGGAGAAGAAAATCCAGCCCACTGTTTCTCAAGTCGATTAAACCATCGTCATAATCAAGTGCCATTAAGCACAGGACTAATAATGTTAGTGCACTGGCATTTCAGAAGGCGTTTTACACTTCGGAATGTTACATGGACATGCTTCCATGTCATTTGCAGCACCTTTCACAATCTCATAACCATGTCACTACCAGTATAGCAAGACAAGCTGTTCTGTACAGTTTAAAAGGCACCACCTTGTGGCAGCAGGCTGTTGTAACGTTGCTCTTTTTCTTTCACACATAAGTATTGAAGAAAACAAAAGTTTTGTCTGGTCGGATGCTATACAGCCAGATGCTTTATCAAATCCCAGATTGAAATAAGGCATTTCAGTCACCAGCTTGAAATGGTGAATTATAGGCACCAGGCTCAGTTGAAGGGGAATATTCTATATTCCCTTTATCTGAAAGACCAGCTTGCATTTAAAAAAGGCCTCATCAACATTTCACAAAATGTTCCAAAATGCTTCACATTAAGTTACTTCGAAATGCTAAATGCAGCAGTCATTTTGCGCACCCCAAGTCCAACAAACAGCAGAGACGAGTGACCAATTAGCCTGTTTAATGATACTAAAAGCAAAATACTGCGGATGCTGGAAATCTGAAATAAAAACAAGAAATGCTGGAACCACTCAGCAGGTCTGGCAGCATCTGTGGAAAGAGAAGCAGAGTTAACGTTTCGGGTCAGTGACCCTTCTTCAGAACTCCGAAGAAGGGTCACTGACCCAAAACGTTAACTCTGCTTCTCTTTCCACAGATGCTGCCAGACCTGCTGAGTGGTTCCAGCATTTCTTGTTTTTATTATGTTTAATGATACTGTTGCTTTAGGGAGGAATATTAGTCAAGGTATCAGGACAGCCTCTCCTCTTCTTCAAAAAACTGCCACATGATCTTTAACATCCACTTAAACCATTCGAGCAGACAGATGGGGATTATAACTAATAGAAATATAACAAATATAAAGAATAAATTATTTTTATCTGAAGCAAGAGAAGGATACAAAGGGACATTGCAATTACAAAATCATTATTTTGTATGTCTTTCTACATCTGAATGAGGAGGTGAGAATGAGGTGGCAGAGTTCAAACAGAAGTACAGGGAGAGTTCAGGTAGAACCCCTCATCACAGCAGAAGCTATAACAGAAAGGTTCAGCAAGATAAAGGTGAACTAGGCCCTGACAATCTTCACCCAGGGCAGCTAAGGAGATGCAAGTTCCCTCATTGATATCTTTGAAAGCTCATCATAATTGGATAATACGCCACTGGATTGGAAATGAGCAAATAGGACTCCCACTTTTAACAAAACGGGTGAATTCTCAGATTACAAACCTTTGATCCATATCTTGCTTGTGGGGAAAATGTTCAGAAGGACCAGCTCTGATTAGAGAGAGCCAGTGTGATTTCAGAGGGGCAAGATGAGTCCAACCAATTTACTGGAGCTTTTTGAGGCGATTACAGATCTGGTGGACTAGGGTGAGGCTTTGGATGTTTCCGATCTGGATTTCAGAAAGGCATTTGCCACTCTCCTACAAACAGACTGATTCACAAGGATGCATGTTCATGAAGCAATGACAAAGAATTTGGCTGGATTAAGGCATATGTCAAAAGATAAACAAAAGATGGTATTGCATGAGGAGGTGTCAACATGGAAATGGGATAGCATTGCAGTCCTGCAGGAGTGGGTGTTGAGGCCACTGTTCATAATTTTTAACTTAGAGAGCAGAGTATTATCCAAGGTGTCTAATTTTTCAGATGACAGCAAACTGGGTGCAGAGACCAATGGTGCTAGTCAACGTGCAGTAATCTGAAGGGATTGGAACAGGCTGGATCAAATGGCAGTGAGGTGGCAGATAGTGTGCAAGTAAACAAAGTCATTAGATTAGGTAGGAGCTGTGTGAATGGATCGCATACTAAATGACAAAATGGTTGAAATAACAGCAAGAAAGCTTTTGGGGCTTGAGTGGATAGGCTGATAAAACTGTTGCTTCAATCTACACAGGCAGCAACAATATCTTGAATTTATATAGCACCTCTGACGTAATAAAACATCCCAAGGCTCCTCAGCAGTGCTGTCATACAAAATTTAACACCGAGCCATATAAAGAGATACTAGGACAGATGACCTAAAGCTTAGTCAAAGAGGTAGGTTTTAAGGAGCAGTGATGAAAGCAAATAAAATGTTGGGATGTATAGCAAAGTATGTGGCATAAGGAGGTGATGTTGAAGCTGTATCCAGCCACGGTGAGGTAACATCTGGAGTCCTGTGTTTAGATTTGGTCTCGATATTATGGGAAGGAGTCCAGAGGAGATGAGTTCCTAAACTTAGAGCGATGAATTGTAAGGAAAGAATACCTATCCTGAGACTTTCTGGAGAATAGGAAGGGAGAGGTCTTTAGGGTAGAGGTATTTAAGATTTTCATGGCTAGGAAGAATTTAGGTTCAGGCAATTTAGGCAGGATTTGAGGACGATGGGATACAATTTAAAGCTAGGGGTGTCAGACAAAACAGGAAATTTAGCCAACACTTTAAGAGGGTGATAAAAATTAGGCAACAGACTATGTGGTGGAACAGAAAATCTTAGCAGGTTTTGAAAAGGACTGGGTGAATTCCAATACGACAGGGGATTGCAGGCTTTTACTTCAAGAACCATGGTAAAGAAACAAAAGGGGGTTTTGTGGTGGGGTAAAAGGGCCAATAGTGGTCTCTTGCCCAAACATTACTGTGAGGTTATGTAAATATCTTCCTCGCATATGCAAAATACATTTCTCTTAGCATTCTAAAATCTTAGAATTGGAATTGGGTCTTTTCTCAATCTTCTTTTCTTGAAGAAAAACACGTATATTTCTGTTATTTTCTCATCACAAGTCGCTGAATCATCCTTGCTACTCTTCTTTGAACCCTCGGCTGGAAAGTCTGGAAATGATTGCCAATGATATTATTGTTTGAGCGTTTAATGTGCTCCCTTTAAATTCTTTTCTCCATTATTTTAATGGAGGCATTACCCTGCCATTAAAGGGTAGGGAGAGAAATTGTGTACCAGCACTTATATGTTTTTGGATAAAACATCAAACATTATTTCAGTTTCCAAATGTCGTTTTGAAGGCTATCTATTCAAAACTGAACACAGTTCTCCAAATGTGACATCGTCTCTAAGCCATATAGAGTTAGAACAACTTGCAAGTAAACATCCTCATGATACATCTCATAAGCCTCATTTCCAGCAGCTTTGTAATGACTGGGAATGAATGGTCAATGATCAAACCAAAATTATATCTCATTATCCATATTTTCTAGTGGACTTCTCTTCACACTGTATATGCTTCAGGTTCCAATAAGCATATCCTACATGTTTCTATATTAGAATTCATCTATCGTTCCTTAGCCGATCTACTCAACTGGTCAAAATCCCTTTGAATATTATTAATTTCTAATCTACTCATTCCAAATAATTTAGTGGCATTTGTAAATCTGGCAATATTTGAAGTCTCACTATTTTTAAAAATTCATTCATGGGATGTGGGAATCACTGGCAAAGCCAGCATTTATTGCTCATCCCCAATTGCTCTTGAGAAGGTGGTGGTGAGCTGCCTTCTTGAACTGCTGCAATCCATGTGGTGTAGGTATATCCACAGTGCTATTAGGGAGGGAGTTCCAGGTTTTTGACCCAGCAACAGTGAAGGAATGGTACTATAGTTCCAAGTCAGGATGTTGTAAGACTTGGAGGGGAACTTGCAGGTGGTGGTGTTCCTATGCGTCTACTGCCCTTGTTCTTCTAGGTGGTAGAGGTCACAGGTTTGGCAGGGGCTGTTGAAGAAGCCTTTGTGAGTTGCTGTAGTACATCTTGTAGATGGTACACACTGCTGCCACTGTGCATCGGTGGCGGAGGGAGTGAATGTTTAAGGTGGTGGATGGAGTATCGATCAAGTGTTCTGCTTTGTCCTGCATGGTGTCGAGCTTCTTGAGTGTTGTTGGAGCTGCACTCATCCAGGCAAGTATTCCATCACACTCCTGACTTGTTTCTTGTAGATGGTGGACAGGCTCTATATATATATATATATATTTATAGATAAAGACGCATAACAGAAGCTGGTAGAACAGTACTCGTGATTCAGCAAATGAGGGCTGAATGTCAATCTGCAACACGTAACCATGTAACAACTTATTTTGAATTGAAGTTTTAGCATGGTGGCAATCTATCAAAGACCGAGTAAGGGATTTCATTAAAAATCAAACACTTCCTTATTTTGGGAATATAATTAACGATTAATATCACTGCTGCCAAGAAAACATAAAACATACAGTGACAAAAAACAAACACCAAATTGTTTTCTCCTTTCCCACACACCTTCAATGTTTATTAGGAGGGATTTACACTGAAGGTGATGATGGGAGATTATAATAATTGTCTTTTGATTAACTGCTTTCCTTATTTGTATCTGTGACACATCATAAAAGTGATCTTTGATTCCTCCTAAGGGGCCTGGTAATTATTTATCAAAAAAACAGTTAAATGCAATTCTTTGAAATCACAGAACAAACATCATCCATTTAAAAAAATAGCTTGGCAGCTTGAGACTTGCTCCTCACACATGTGGCAATGGGGATGTTCCTTCTTAATTGCCAGCTATGTAAACACTAATCTCATTCTTAAGTCACTAAATATTTGTTAGGTATTTGGACAAGAACATTTCCACAGTCAATGCCTGGCAAACAGAGGGGAGACACTCAAGAGCCATCCATTACATGTAGTGCCCCGCAAACCACAAGGGGATTCCTTCACATCAGGAAATATCGAGCACATGTCAATAGCCCTCTTGGTAACTATCCTTGTCTGAAATGTCCTTCACCTCACCTTGCACCGGTTTCTCACTCTGTCTTATCCCAGTCTATCTCAATGTACTAGTCAATCTCCAGTGGCAATGCACATTGTGAACATGCTCTCTCTGTTACTTGCCTCAACTGTCTTCATGTTGCTGTTTCTCTTCTCCGCTTCTGTCTGCCACTTTTTCTTTGCTTTCTAGCTCCACAGTCTCTCTCTGATGACTTGCACTCTGTGCTATTCTGGCATTCAGTTAGACTTCTAATTGCTCTGTCACATTGTTTCCAGGCCCCATCTGAGGACCCCCTTTGTCAACTCAATTCCATTTGTTTTATAAATTCAATTCCATATATTTGTAATGGACATTTTTGGATTAATGCATAAGACCTTCCATTTGTTCGATGTCATTTTCAAGCTATGATTAAGAGTCACTCACTGCCCTTAGAATAATCTGTTGTTCATCACCTTCCCTAACATAGCAACCATGAGAGTTTCCTTGGAACTTTCAGTGAAATTGGAGAAAAGGCTAACATTATTTTAAATTATTCTGATTAAATTACAATCCTGGTTTCGACACTAAAACATTGTACTGCAGTGGTTAATAAAATTTATTGTGTGGGGATCTGTTGCACAGATCCCCACACAGGGGCACAGTCACAGGACCCCCGGCAAATATTGACATTCCAAGGGCTTCCCTGTCGTAACTTACAAACAACAGGTGAGCTATTACACTTCATTAATGGTAAGGATTTTGGGACATCCCGAGATTGTGAAAGGCGCTATACAAATGCAAGTTCCTTCTTTTCTTTCTTTTTGCTTATTGGGAGGAATTGGAGAGCTCAGAACAGCAATTCTGTGTATTCATCAAACCATAGGAGGAGGCCATTTGGCCCTCCATGTCTGCGTTGGTTCTCCATGAGAACAATCCAAAAATAATCCCATTTTCTCCACCCGTTGTCTGTGGGAAAGCATTCTATACACCTCCTGTACATAAATAAACTGCCTCAAATCTCTTTCCAATTAATAGTTTTACATTGATGACCCCCATCACAGACTCCTCAACCACTGGAAATAGTCTTTCAGTATTCCCCTTCTCTGGGCAAAGAAAAATAGTCCCAATATCTCAAAGGTCTCCTTATAACTATAGTTCTTCATAATTTTGGTGACATTGGACATCATGCTGTCTCTGGGTTTAGTGTCTTTTGGTAACATGGTGCACAAAGCTGTGTTGTGTATTCAAACTGTGGTCTAACCTAGTCTCTTAATGCTCCTAATACCACTTCCAAAATCCTACTGCCCTTTTTAGGGCTTTATCGATCCTTTGGAGTAGTTGAATTTATAGAAGATAAAAATGCTTACACGTGGCTTTCAGGGATTGAATGTACTGCTTTGTGTGGTATTGCGTGACACAGGACAGGAAGATCCCAGCTTTGATATTAGTATGCGCTGACTCAGATCAGATGGTGGAAGGAGAGCTAAATTGCTGCAGTACCCCAAGGTTTATGGTATGGTGGTGTATGTTTGCCAGCATTCTTGCTTATGATCACGATCTAGTGACTCCTTTGCAAAGAGCGTATGGTCAACTCTCACTGTCTAGATGTGGAATCATCTCGAATGAGGATCAAAAGACCAAAAATTCCCATTCAACTGAGCCCCAGTATAAATTAGTATCTTGACAAGAGGAAGTAGGTAAAAGAGTCTATTATCTATCCCGTGTCATCCATTTACTTTTATGTTCCTCTGACTCAGAACTTCATGCATGCATGCTGAGATCCACCAGCATTGTCTTGTCTGCATTTATACTGCAGCCCATGTAGAACCATAGCATGTACAAAACCAGCTTTTTCAAATGGTCTCACCATCTCACTCCAGATGTTAGCAGCCTTCTACTACACATTTCACAAAAGGCATAGCAGTTCTGATGTCAAGTATACAGACTCACAACAGGTTAAAATAAAAGAGAATAGAACGTTTGAGGCAGCAGAGGACAGCCTTCCTGTATTCCCATGTGCCAGCTGCACTTCTCCAGTTTCTGCTTTTATCGAAGGACCATCGCTCAGACTGCATGGAAACAGAGACACAGCAGAGGCCTGGGCTCAAGGAGGAGTGTGTGACGGCAAGAGGGGAAAGTGAACCACATGTGGCTGGAGCCAAAGCTAACAAGCCTCCCACCTCCCCTTCCCCCCACCTCCCCTTCATCTCCTGTTAACAAATATGCTTCCTGGTGGGGGATTAAAATAACACATCTGTCATATTTTCCACTTATACCACTTTCTAACATTTTATCGAGTGTTGCCACATTGGAGGGTTTGTATGCTGCCAAAGGACTCAAAGCAAAACAGGAACCCATGCTGCTCTTTTTGTTGTCTATAAAATCGAGCCTGTTACTTTCCATTATGACAGATGGCATTTTCTGATGCTGTTCGGTATATTGCACGCATGTTACATTATTGTCATTTAATGCTCGTAAGTTAAAAAGTAAAAAGATGAATAATTCCTCCTTTGCTTTATAAAGCAAAAAAAATGTTGGCTTGCCTCATTATTGGTATATATATCCATATATAATGCAGGAGAAGTGTTGCAACACTGCTCAAAGTTTAATTTGGCATTACATAAAGACTGAAATGGTCTAAAGAAAGAAAACAGGAAAGCTGCATTCATTTGCACCATTGGGTTTAACGTAAAAGATACATTATTGATATTATAAATAATTGTCACAATGCTATTGCCGGATGTCACACAATGCTGAAATGAGCAGAGATTCCTGCAATGTATGCTGTCACTCTGTTCTTATGGCAACGTGCCTTTAATTTAAATACCTGAGAATGCTTTTTGAAAGTAAAATTTAATTGAATTTACATAAAGTAAATCGTAGCAGCAATTAGAACCTCCTCATTGCCAACACATACTCTGTTTTCATCACATGTCAGCACTACTCAGGCAGCACCCCACAGTTCTAAAGCTTGGAGGTGGTCTCAGAACAGCACTCACCACAGAGCTAAGTGCCTAAAAGTGTGATTGTAATAAGCACAAGAGACACTTATAGACTGAGTTAAAGGGAGAAACAGGGTTGGTAAATTCAACTTGTCAACTAGCTAGAGGCAAGTCAGTTCCAGCTTTAATGAGCTGAAAAATCAAGCAACTCATCAACGTCTGCTATTCACCCCATCTCCAGTCCCTGGTAGTTTCTTTTATTAGCTTATGTAATACCTCTTGCGGCACTTCCCAATCCCCACTGACCAATTACTTTTCTGTACTAGAAATATTATTATTTTCTTCTTAAAATGCATTTTCTCTGGTTAATGTACCAAGTTTTGATGAACGAAGTGTTAACTTGAGTGAGTGTTTTGCTGTGAAGGAGGATAGTTAGCAAGTGGAAATTTTCCAACCAATTTACAACACTAGGTTAAAACCCTGCCCATCCTACAGGAGTGGGGTGGATGGTTAAAATAGCAGTTGGACACTTTCCTCTTTGCTCCCTAAGGGCTCTCACCCGCTGCCATTTTAACACCATTGAGAACACATGCCGCAGGCAGGGGCCTTATTAATATTTAAATGTTGGGGTCCTATGATGCAATTAGGATCTCAACAGAATTTTTGTAACATGCATGTCACACACAGTGCTGGATCAGCCAATGAAACCTGGCAGCAAGCAGGAGATGGGTCCGAACAGGAAGGTCAGCATTTTTTTTTAATGGTTTCCTTGTGGACAGGAAGGGGCAGGAGCGCCCATCCGAGTCCCACAAGGAAACCACGGTCTTCCCCTGAGCCAAGCTCCCTCCTCATTCCCCAGTTGAGATTGACTCTGCTTACTACTTACCTTAGTGTTGGGCACTGTTCTTTCAGAACCCTGGTGATGGCTTCTTGCCAACCAAAATGCCACTTCTACCTACCAAATGAAATAAATGTTTGAGTGATGTTGGTTGCAGTTCCAATACTGGCCAGGATACTGGGGAGAATAGCCCTACTCTTCTTTCAAATAGTGCTATGGGATATCTTGTAGCCACCGCAGAAGGGAGATGGGCGAAACTTTCATGTCTCATCCGAGATGGCACCAAGATTTTTATGCTCAAGTCTCCGGAGTGGAACTTGAACCCACAACCTTCTGACTCAGAGACAAGAGTTCTACTAACTGAGCCACAACTGATACCTTAACATAGACATGTGGTCAGCATGATGATCGCAAAATATAATGCTGGAGGAATTTAAAGCATAATTTACAATTATGTCATGGTATTTGAATATCAACAACAAGTTTCATTTGAGAGCAACCAGAGATAACTTTTCATCATTGGTGAAAGTGACAACACACCATATCAGTTTCCAAAGACTGAATATAACTAAACTGTACAATCATGTGGGAATGAACTTACTTTTTTTTTTATTACTAAACTGGTGGGTATAGGGATTTTTTGTTTTGGTTGCACTGTAAGATCCATAAATTAATGGAGGCTATGAACTGTGTTCGTTCCGTAGCAAAATGTAAATCTTAAATATATGAAATCTATCTGGTGCAAAAATCTAGTGACAAAAACATCCAGGTGTTTAAATGACTGAAAATCTGGAGATGCAACAAATGCCTCAGCATGAGTAATATTTTGGCAAAATAAAGCTTCTCCCACAAAACTGACCATTCTTCCAACTCTCAAATGGGTATTCAGCAATTGCTGTTGTTCAGTGGTCTCTTACCTAGGATTTTCAGGCACAGCTGGAAACAAATTAATTTTTCTGGTCTTTTACTTGCAATTTTTAAAGCATTTTTAAAAGATTTATTCTCACTGAGACCTGCTCCATATTTTCTGTTTCTTTTAATGAATTTTTATGGTAGATGTGTAAGTCACATTAAAAATTGAAAGGTTTCCCCAGCTGCAGGCTCTCAAACATGCTGTGCCTGATGTCTATGAATGATGGATGAATGAGTTGAAACTTAAATTTTAAGACTCAAAAAAGAAATATACTGGTGTGGGTTCAGAGTTTCCTTGGGGCTGATTGTTTACGATTTATGCCCATTTTAAGTTCAGGTGTATTCAAATGAGATTGGGATGCTTGGGAGGAACTGGACATTGGTGAAATGGGTATAAATGACATTGAGTGCCATTTTGGATCTAACTTCAGGGGTTGTGCCCTGGGAGGAAACTATAGGCCCATATCTCAGTGTTGATGCTACTGTTACTTTGGGCCTGTTAGGACATCAAAGCAGAAGTTTCTTAAGAGGTCCTGATCCATAATTTTCTTACATTGGCTGATGCACTAGGAAAATCCAGTTATATCTGACCGGGCAGCTAAATCAGGAAGCTTGAAAAATTATTTTGTGGCCTGTCAAAGCAATGAGCGATCAAATCTTTTATGTTTTGACTTTTCTGTCTCTAAAGGTCACAGATAAACAGCAACTGCCACATAAAATTGCACAAGTGAGGGAGCAGTTGTCAATCCAATTACTAAGTCACCCTGAATTAATACTAAACAGGACCAACCATGTACATCCTTATGTTCTGCACAGATCAGTCAAAGTAGGGTAATCACTGCAGAGCAAGCCAAAATTACATTAACTTGGAGTATGGACAAAATGGAGTATTTATAACCTTGTGTGAAGATTCAAGCTTGGATTTCTGATCTTGATGGCAGATCAACCAATTAACATCCTATGCAAAGGTAGTAGAGTTATCTGAATGACATGGAAATGAGCCACAAGTGCAGGGCTTTCAAAGACCACTGTGTGCACAGAAAGACCCACTGAAAATGTACATTGTATGGGAATAATTTTCCCCTCTACTGTTACTGTAGGTTCTAGACAGTCCTCACTTAGTGAGATGAGCAGTTCAACTCATGAGAAATAGGCTGCAGACAGAATGGCAGTGTTTTTCAGTAAAAACTATGCTTAATAATATTTTGATCTTGCTGTTTTTTGGGGGGGAAATCTGCAGTGTGTCTTTAAGTCAGCAAAGGATCAGTACTGCTTTAAGAACAATCAAGCCTCACGAGTTGGAGAAGGTGCATTCTGGTTGCTGTTGGATACAACCATATAGAGTGGGAACCAACCATCTTAAAATGTGCATGTTGGTTGCCTTGGATACAGCCACTCAGAGACTGAGGTTAAATATACAATGTTGCGATTAATTTTTGAAACTAGCTGAAAAACTGGCTTTTGACAGACACAGATACACAGACTGTCTGCCAGCATGTACTGAAGGAAATAAGAGAGCTCTCCCTCTGTCTGTTTAAACCCTATTTATTATACTCTCTTAAAATTTTAAAGAAGCTTCAAGACAGATTAATTTCTTAAAATAAAATAACCAATTACTTTAACTACTGAACTGTAATTGCTGTGTTCATTGTTGGAAAAGAAGAAGAGCATCACTTCAACTGTTGAACTAGACTATTGACTGTCCTACTGTTGAAGAATCTTTTTTTCCCATCTGAAGGCTGCAAGGACCTGAAGCAACCTTGCACTATTCCACATTGGAAGATTCCACTTCAGCAGGAGCGTAAATCTGCAAGGACTTGGTTACTTTTTAAAAAAATGTTGATTATATCTTAGTAGTATTTAGGGATTTATTTTTCTCTAATAAACAGTTAATTTGTTGATCTAAAGATACCTGGTTTGGTTTGCCTCATTCGGGGGTTAATAGATGGTTCAATTTGGTTGTGGTTTTCTTTAATTTGGAAAAATTGAAAGTGATATGTTAGGTGATCTGTGGAGGGATGGGACTGAATTGACAGTGCATTTCTCCCACCACAATCAGAATCATATATTTAGATTGGGGGCTCTGTCTTGAGCAGTTGACCATAACAATAAATATATACATTTTAGTTATTATTTATTTATTAAAATGATTTATTTTTCAGCTGTATTTAGTTTTTGGCACACTATAGGAACAATTTAGTAAACAATGATTCAAAAACAGATACCCCTTGATTACTATCATAAAATATCTCATGATGCTTCTGATAGAACTAGTAAAATAAAAATTCAAGCATAAGGCAGTGATTCCTTCCATTTTTGTTAAACAGGCCCTTCGGTGCACCGAGTCTGTGCCGACCATCAACCACCCATTTATACTAATCCTACACTAATTCCATATTCCTACCACATCCCCACCTGTCCCTATATTTCCCTACCACCTACCTATACTAGGGGCAATTGCTAGTGGCCAATTTACCTATCAACCTGCAAGTCTTTGGCATGTGGGAGGAAACTGGAGCACCCGGAGGAAACCCACGCAAACACAGGGAGAACTTGCAAACTCCACACAGGCAGTACCCAGAATTGAACCCGGGTCACTGGAGCTGTGAGGCTGCGGTGCTAACCACTGCGCCACTGTGCCGCCCTAGGTTGTCAAACAGAATTTCAAAGAAATGAGCCTCAAAATATATATAATTTTGATTCCATTAAGTTATATTTCAATCAACACAGTGGTTTTGGAAGTAGAAAGGGCTTTGACTCTTGAAAGGGTTCATTACTGAACATGGGCTGCAACAGTTCAAGGCGGCGGCTTATCACCACCTTCTCAAGGGCAATTGGGAAGAGGCAATAAATGCTGGCCTAGCCAATGATGCCCATATCCACTGAAAGAAAAAAAAAATACAATTTTCAGTGATACTATTAATGATCTCACATCATTACAAATTCTGATATTTACGTTGAAATCTACACTTATTTTCAAGGGAAAAGAAGGAAACCTGTTACGAGGGGCAACATTCTGCATTTGGGGTTGGGACTCCAACGTCGGAACCATTTCCAGGTCCCGACCTTGCTCTGAGGGGGAAGCAGTCACAGGCCTCGATTTTCTCCAGGGTCGACCCGAATTGGCTGGAGGGCGGGTTCAGCGGCCAATTAGCGGCGGCAGGTGCGGGATGGAGGCGGGGCTCTAAAAGTGTGGGCCCAATTTAAAGGCATGATGTTGCTATTACAGTGGCAGCCATATTGCAAATCAAGGCAGAAGTCGTCAGGAGGAGAGGCAGAGGTCAGGCACCTGTGGCAGGACTGCCCCATGGTTTACTGATGCCGCCCTTGAGGTCATGTTGGAAGCTGTACGCAAAAGGTGAAAGGTCTTGCTCCCAGAGGGTGGCAGGGATGGCTATCCAATGAGAATACGGATTAAAATACCAGTAAGCATGACATTCACCTTGCCGACTGGCAGCAATTTTCACAAGTGCATTTCAGACAGTCTTGGAGATCCTCACCCCAGGCAGGTGCCTCATTGAAATATAACAGTTGGGGTCCAATGATGCCATTCAGACCCGGATGAGATTTTAACAAGCAATCACACTTCTGGTGCCAGTCTTTCCAGGAAGAGCAGGCCCAGAAGAAGAACTGAGAAGGTAAGCTAATTTAATGTTCTAAGCTTTCCTTGTGAACAAGAGTGCTCCTCAAGGCCCCATAAGGAAGCCTCGGGCCTCTCCTGCCCCAGGCTTCCCATATTTCCCCCTCCCATCCCATCCGCCATTGTGTCCAGCTCCCCAGACACACTTATCTGAACGCCTGGGACCGTTTCTGCGAGTTTCCAGTGTCGGCCTCCTGCTGTGCTTTCCCCGCTCCTGCCCTTCAGCCTCTACATCATTCCTGCCTGGCATATGGCAAACAGGTTCGGGAGTTAACGTGGTCCAGGCCTCACACTGGCGAGTTGGGGTGAGCCTCTTGCTTGCCTCACGCGGCCCACTCGCCTAGAGTTAAAATCAGGCCTATATGTTGTGTGCCCACTAATGTCTCAGCTTGTCAGACTTCTGCTTCTGTACATGAGAACTTACCCTAAATAAACAAAGCAACTTAAACTGGAGTCAGAACCACTTCCTTTTGGGGTTTAATGGGAACGACTCTAAACTTTATACTACGGGATTCTCATTTCCACTTTATAGATACAGAGGCTATAACCCTCAACACACAAACTTGTCATTTCCCTCTAGCAGCTCCAAGATATTTGAATGTTGTTGATAGAAGGGAGTACAGACCAACAAAGACTGCAGAAAGCAACTGTACAGCATACGATCATTTATTTTTAAAATGCCAATTTTTTCATAAAAAGATCAAACACCAAATTAATACTGGCTGTGATAAGAAAGAAACAATGGAAAGTATTCTTAAACTAACCCCACATTGTCGGGATGAAGCAACATCACGCTGAAGAAATCAGGCCAAAATGTAGGCGTTGCTATCCAAGATTCCAAGACTTTGCAAGAGCTGATGCTTTAATAATTAAATGACAATTTCTCAAGTTATTTGAGGGAACTGTGCTCAATAAAATCTGAATTTTAAGTGGTGGAACTCTCGTAATAGTTCATCACTATAATACTGAATACAGAATAAAGATTATTGAGAGGATGCCAGTGGCAAAGGTATTAAAGATAAATCCAGCACAGCTTTTTTTGACATATCAGGACGACGACAGTGGTAAGTAAGCATTGATATCAAGTCTGTGACTAATACAAAGCATCAAGGTTTGTTAAAAAACAGTTGGAGGTGAAGACATTAAGTGGTGAATCAATAAAATAGTGCATGGCGTATGTTTTGCCCTTGTTTCATGAGGGTGCTTTCTTTTCCTCCTGGAGGTTACCTAAAAAAACTTGTAGATATTGGCAAGCCCGCCATCTTGTGGAATGCAAGGCAAGCCCCAAGCATGAAAAGTCAAAGAGTCTTTATGAATGCTGTGCCCAACTTCAACTGCTATCACTCAACAAAGCAAAAAAGAGGCCAAGTATTCTGGACAGCCATTTGAAACTACTGACCATAACTCAGAGTACAGGCATTTAAAATCAGCCTTCATCTTCAAAAGTTTATCATTAGTTTGTAAGTAAAAGCATGTGGACAGCAAGTAGGAGGTGACGTTGCTATAATCAAGAAACTAAAGCGATTTCAGTCGAGAAAATTCACCAAGTCAATTGCCCTTTAGAGCAGAGAGGAAAATCTCCCAATTTAAATTCAGACTGTAATTATTTCTAATAAAGTTGAACATTTTTGTTCAAAACGTCAGATTTTTGGCCTCAGTGTATGACTGTTTTCCTGTGGCTGAACGTGCTCACATCTACAGTCAGTTTAATATTTCTTTCAGTTTGTCAGTCCTTCGGTGGGGATGTTTCCAGCTGCTGCTTACCCATTTTCTCATCTGAAAAGGCAGGTGACCAGACTTTGACAGCCACAAGAGATTGCCCACCTGCATCAACATTCAGGCAGGCCTTTAAATGGGCACCCTAGCAGGCAGGCAGGCTGTTTAGATATGCCATTCAGGATCCTACATGTCTTGTAGGGGAGCATGCATGACATATTTCTTCAGGCACTCAGAGGCCCAACAATGATCCTTAAAGGAACTGCTGTTTTGTTTGGCTTCCAGGTGCCTTTCTGACCCATACCAGCCTAGAGTTGAACACACAAATTTCTGACTCAGAGGCAACAGCACTACATACTGAGCCATGGCTAACATTCAAAAAGGTGGTGCATTATGGTGCTCTGTGCAGTACCCAGAATCAAAGATATATCCACTATTTAGTGATATGATTTTTAGTGTCTTATATACTCTGCATGGCGTCTCTCGACAAAACATCTGACAATTTTGATTTCACATTGCGAATCATTAATTTGGTACATGTAGGGCTATTCTCCCAATTGAGTAAAGTGGCTGCAGCCAGTATAAATATTGGCTTGGAGTTTCAGATTTTCAGGCACAGCTGGAAACAATTTTTCTGGTCTTTTAACTGCAATTTTTTGAATGTGTTTTAAAAATTTAACCTCACTGAACCTGCTCTGTATTTTCTATTTCTTTTAATGCATTTTTACACCTTAAGTATGTCACATTAAAAATTGAAAAGCTTCCCTGATTCCAGGTTCTTGAATGTGCTATGCCTGATGTTCATTAATGATGATTAAATGAGGGAAAATTTAGAACCTAAGACTCAAAGAATTATACGGAAGCAGGTTTGGAGTTTCCTTGGGCCCCGACTGTTTATGTTATCTTCCACTGATTTATACCCATTTATGCCCATTTTTTTCCCGAGAATTGAGATCCAAAGGAGAATTGAGTTAGCCAAGACCAGCTTTGTCAGAATGAAGGACTTGTTAACATCAAAGCAACTGACCCTGAATCTTAGGAAAAGAATGCTGAGGTGCTACATTTTGTCATCTATCTTATATGCCTTGGAGATATGGACAACAAATAAAGGAACTATTGATAAGCTGAATGCATTCGAGATGGGGACATATTGGAGGATATTCCGCATATCTTACGCAGAGAGAAACATTAAAGCTGGAAATGGCTGGAGAATAGAGGAAATTAAAGCATAACATCAAAGAGAGGAAGATACAATACTTTGGTCACACCATTGGAGCGGAAGGTAGACAGAGACAATTATTGGCAGGAAAGAAAGATCGATGGAAAATGTAGGAGAGGGAAGCAGAGAAGAAAATGGATGACAGATATAATGGACTGGATGCAGGTGACCTATGCAGAATGTGTAAGGACAGCACAGGACAGACAGGGATGGAGATCCAAGACAGTCAACCTTCTGGGAAGAAGATGACACCAATGAATGAAATCCCATTTTAATTTTGGGCACATGGATTGGCAGGCTAGTTGAGTGTAACCTGACATTGGCAAAATGGGCGCTGATCCAGGTATAATTTTGAGTGCAATTCCTGGGTTGCACCCAAAAAGGAAATGTCAGGCCAGCATCTCCAGTATAACTGAATTAGGTCCATTGTAGATTTGAAAGTCTGATCATTTATATAATGGGAAGAATTTGATTATAAATCAGACTGTGGTGGAAAGGTTGTTGCTCCACTTCGTGCAGTGTAAACACATTCTTGTCACACATTGTGGCATAGTCTGCTCACTCCTATTTGCTATGGTGCATTAAGTTAACAGAGTGTTGTAATGCCAAAAGGGTCAGAAGAATTATCAATGATCAATGATCAGATGACTCTGGCTTTCATTTACCTCTTAGATGGTGCATTCAGTGCGACTGGAGTGAGGAATAAGGTTCCCTCTCTTCGGATGGTATGACCATGTCATTGGTTGGGCAAATGATGGCTGTTTATTTTATGCTGAGTTGTGCTCTTACTGTGGCATTTGGAGTCAATACTACCTGCAAGAGTGCAGACTGGGCTTTTTTGCTATTCCCTTTGAGGGGAAGGGGAGAAAGGGAAGGTAAATACCATCTTTCTGAGGCCAAGTTGACATAGCCCATGATGGGCCACTAGAACTAACTTGATTCACTCTGGTAAACTTGGTAAAGTGAGAGCTGAACCAGGCAGGTCCCAGTACTCCTGGACATGTCAATAACTGACCAGCTGTCACAGGGCACTGATCAAATCTGAAGGAGGTGAAACCGGTCCCGAGGGCTGAATGCTACCCACTGAGCTCCGAGTAATCCTGGAATACAATAGCTTGTCTGGTAAGGTGGTCCTGATAACCAGCGCTCTGTGCTAATAAACTGCATGGTTTCTTTTTAGCCTGTAATAACTATTCGTATTATATGTTTTAACTAATCACCGTGTTTCCTTCATCAGGGAAAGAAGCTGCCTCTGTAATTACTGATGCACCATGTAAAGGCCATTTCCATCAGTACCAACACATTCTATAACACATTATAATTAGCCGAGTATTAGTTCCGAAAGTCATTGGACTGAACAAAATCATCTTCATCAATGCACTAAGGCCCAGTGGGATAAATGCTCATCTTTCAGACTGCTGTGAAAAGATATTTCTGTACCGGTTCTGGTAATATGTTGTAACGTGGGAAAAGTGGCAATCAATGAAAAGTGGAAGCCTTTGCTTTGTTGAGACGCTGATGGACCCACTATGAACATTCAGCATTTTATGTTTATTTCGGAAGCTTCAGTGGTTGTGGCAGTTTCTTTTTATCTTAGTTGCACTTTTGTTTCCATGTGTTCTGTCAGAGGACACGAGTTCAAAGTGAAAGGGGAAATGTTTAGGGGGGATATGCGTGGAAAGTTCTTTACGCAGAGGGTGGTGGGCACCTGGAATGCATTGCCAGCGGAGGTGGTAGATGCGGGCACGATGGAGTCTTTTAAGATGTATCTAGACAGATACATGAATGGGCAGGAAGAAAAGAGATACAGAACCTTAGAAAATAGGCGACATGTTTAGAGAGAGGATCTGGATCGGCGCAGGCTTGGAGGGCCGAAGGGCCTGTTCCTGTGCTGTAATTTTCTTTGTTCTTTGTTCTTTAGAAAGTTTGCTTCAAAACTGCCAAAGCAAATCATCCACTTCTTTTAAAAATTGCTATCATATAGAGAATATATCCTTACTTGTACATTTGATCAGCGTGAGCTTGATGTGATACAGCATGGAGCATTCCCACTCCATCAAATATCACACAAAATTGTGTCCTCACTTCTCTTAATAATCCAGCTGGGGCTCTGTAAAGGGGATCTTTCAACAGTCACCAGCGCCACATCAGCTCTTTCAGAATGGCTCAGTTCAGGCTCTAAATGTCACAAACTGATCCATCAAGTCACACAATCCAGGAGAGAAAAAAAATAGCCCAATTGAGTACCCATTAACCTCAATGGGAATACATGGCCCAGATGTGCTATAAAAACAAAACGTTACTGAAGGGGAGATGTACGAGTCATTACCATTAAAAATTAATAGAGCAAAAACTGCTTGTGATCACTGTCGTCATGGTGAGAAAGTTTCTCTAGAGAGAAGCTCAGCCAGCTCTGGATTGCTGAATACTGGAGAACAAATCTCACTGCTGCTTGTTTTTATGAGATTTCAACCTGCTACATGCAATATTAAGAGCTATTAACCATAAATCGTCCTTCTGCACCAGTACATCAATGTAAACATTCATGCTCTCCTGCTTTGTCAGCTTAATATATAAAAACAAATCTATATATATCTCTGTTTTATTTCTAGATTAAACGATTTCACAGTGTCAGTTTGTAGGGTTAAATAATCACAGTGCAATTTGAATATCTACAAGACGACCTGCAATGAAAATACAATTTACAAATAGATAGTGTGGCACTGTCAAAACATTCAAAAAACGAGGACAATTATTTGTATTGTGAACATGGCAACTAAATGAATAAAACAGATTGGCCCTTGGAACTTGCCCCCCATTATAATGACACCTGTACAGCTTAGGGACCCTTAAACAGCACAAGGTAAAGAGGAAATTATGGAGTAAGCAAGTTGCGCCTCTCCATATTATCCTGGGACTTTTGCACCCCTCAGCTGTTACTCCCTTGTCAAAAACAGTTAGAAAGTGATCATCATAACTTAATGGTGATCTCCATTTCCTTGCATTTAAGCCAGTTTTCAACAACGTCAGCTTGCATTTGTATGGCACCTTTAATGTGGTAAAATGTCCCAACATGCTTCGCAGGAGCATTATCAAACAAAATGTGGTACTAAGTTACATAAAGAGATATTAGGGCAGATGATCAAAAGCTTTGTCAAAAAGGTAGGTTTTAGGGAGCATCTTAAAGGAGGAAAGTATAATGAGTCGCTTTTTATGTTGTCTGAGGCAACATAAATGAGATGTGTGGATTTCAGTTTGTTGAAGATCTCAAACAGTTTTATGAACAGCTAACAAATATATACAGTATAGAGCTGGCTATTCACAGGACTTGTCTCCTGGTGCTACAGTTACAGAGGCCAGAATTTTATGGCCCCCCAACAAGTGGGCTGGTGGAGGGGGAGGGGCGTAAAATTGAGTGGAAGGCAGTGGGGGGAGGCGGGGGGGGGCGCCGTTCATGACCCCCTCCCACCCTTGCTGCAATTTTACATGGGGCGGGGGCAAGAATCGGCTCACCTGCCCCTGGCCAATCAAAGCCTTTAAGTGGCCAATTAACTGCCACTTAAGGGCCTCCTCCCGCCACCACAGGTATTTTACCCTCAGTGGCCGGACGGCAAACGAGGTGGCCTTTTTGCAGGCTGGGGGACCCTCCTGATTGGGCAGCCTGAACCCCATGGAGGGCCACCCCTGAAGCCCCAACGCACAACATTTCCCCCCCCCAAACGACACCCCCTTGCCTCGCCGGGGCCCGGCTGATTATCCCCGGTGTGGCCCTAAATACTTACCAGATTTCCGGGGCCATCCTTCCTGCTGCCTCCGATGCTGAGGTGTAGTCCCAGCAGTGGCCACCGCGCCCGGTGGCGCTGCTGAGACTAAGAGCAGCCGGCCCGCTGATTGGCTGGCAGCTCCATTAGGCAGGACTTCCTGCCTCAAGGAGGTGGAAACCCTGCCCAAGACCAATTAAGGGCATGGGGAGTGACAAATTCCGGCCTGGCTCCCCAGGCCCGGCGGAGGCGGGCTCACCCCCGATTTTTCGGCCGGTGGGCAGTCCATCCAATGTAAAGTTCCGCCTGAGTGAGACTGACATCTAGTCACATGATTGCATACTGGTACTCAGCTGATTAGCATACTAAGATCTTAAAAGGGACGTCACTCTTAAAGGCAATCACACAGCATCCCCCTTCTTTCCAAATATGAGTCTCGTATGCTAAAAGTAAAAAATCAAAAATCTAAAAAATTAGACATCAAAAGTATTTATATATGGATAGAGATTGAGAAATTTTACAAATATAGAGGCTCACAAGTCCAAATATCATCTCACTGGTTTGACGACTCTTGCTCGGGGAGTTTACATCTCATCTGTTGCTGTTCTTTCTGCAATCACACAACAGAAAGAGAGGTAGAGAAGTGGACCGGTTTAGGGAGAGAACTCCAGAGCTTAGGGCCTAGGCAGGTGAAGGCACTGCCACCAATGATTTGCAGTAAAGAAATGAAGCTTTCTTAAAGATGCCACTTAGACCGAAAAATAATGGCACTCGTGGCCTGATAGTGCCTTGATAATGTTTTTGCTGAATCCTACTTTTAAATGATGCTGCAAACAAAGTTGAGCCAAAGACAGAGCAAAAAAAAAAAAGATCTTGCTTCAAAATAAATACCTGAAGCTCAAAGCGACAAGACTGTGCGATTCTGGGTAAAAATAAACATCCATGTAACACCAGAGAGTCACTTTAACCAACTAGTGTAGGTTCATCAACACTTTTAGAGTTCAAACTAAAATGAGCTTCAGAGAATATCCTATAATGGCTGTTCTATATACACTTTTTTTAAAAACAGATTTCAATCAACCTTACAGCTCAAATGAAATGTGCAATTACTTAATGAAAATATAACCAAAAGAATGAAATAGAGCACCAGCAAGCTTAAAATTGACTTTAATAATTTTTCATGTAATTGTCAAAAGTGAAGCAGCTTAATGAAAATTACAATCCACAAGTAGCATTTGTTTCTAAAAAAAACTGAATCTGGTAATCAATTGGTTCAACTTCTAGTGTAAACCTGCAGATTGTGGTTCTGCTTCAATGTAATTCTGCATATGTGATTTTGAACAATAAAGGAATTAAAGGATAAGGTGAGAGCACGGGTAAGTGGATCTGAGTCCACGAAAAGATCAGCCATGATCTTATTGAATGGCGGAGCAGGCTCGAGGGGCCGGACGGCCTACTCCTGCTCCTAGTTCTTATGATCTTATGAAAAAAAAAAGTATCTATGAAGACAATGAAGATGGCCATTCTCTCATGTAAAACTAAATCCCTTCATTGGCCATTGGCTGTCCCACTTCTGATAGAAAGACCGACCTACATTAATATAGCACCCTCCGCAATCTCAGGACTTCCCAAAGTGTTTTACAGCCAATGACTCTCACAAGGGACACTTGCAGAATAAAATTTGACAAACCTAGTCTATAGCACCGTGTTGAAAGTTAGTCTGACTATGTTTGTCTCTCAGCACATGTTGAAACATTTAAAATTGATTCACTAATATCCTCGCTGCGGCATATTCAGATCAGGCTTTCACTAAAATTTGGTCTTGATCCACTACTGAAGAGTTGGGGTGCAGAATGTTGTCAAATTACTGATATGGAAACATCTGCCCTTATCTTGCTGGTAATGCAGTGCCACAGTAATTTTCAATGTCAAGAAACACGGCTCAACATTAACTATCCAAAATACTTCCAAATTTTCATCTAGGTTGCATTATTGCCTTTTGACTTTCAAGGAGTACTCCACATGAAATCTTACATTTATTTATAAGTTTCAATTTCTCTAACATTGCCATACAGGAGTAATTAGTATTGAGTATTCAAGCACAATATAATCAGATTCTCTAAAATAGAAGCTGCATGAATACCTGGTTCCTCAATATTCAAGGAAGAGTTTTTTTTTAAAGAGGTTCAAGACAGAGGGTCTGAAATTCTCTTCAGCAAGGAAGGGAGGTTGCTTGTTTTGCTTAATTAACGATTGACTAATACAATAGGAGGAATGCAACATTAAACTGTGTGTTTTCTGGTATAACAGTAAAGGCCATTAATTACAGAGAAAAACAGATGCTCTGTTCAATTGTTAGATATGGAATTTTGAGCCTTTACTCAGTAACAAGAATTCTATAAACACAAAGTGCGAAGAAATACAGCTTTAAAGAGGCAAGATCCAAGCCCAATGGTGACTGCTTGTAATTCGTCCTGTTAAAATCAGATAACTGTTGAAAGAGCTTTCCCGAAATGTGGCCTCTCACAAGGAACACATGCAGAATAAAATACAACTAACCCAGTCTCTAGCACAAGTTGAAAGTTAGTCTATCTTCCACTCTCATATATTGAGACATTTAAAATTGACAATTTTTGCAATAAAATGCATTTTAGATAGTAGAGTTATTAACTCCATATGCATGAATACATCAATGCAGGATATAAATGATTAATGAAAACAACTCCTATTTACTAATTTGAACTATACAATGAACTATCCCTCTAAAGAGGAAAGACCAGTTAAATTAAGCTGGGCAAAAATGAATTAAGTGCCAATTTGTGGGCATGGTATTACTGAACTTAAAATTTATCACTGCGTAAATAAATGGTTTTCTGACTCCTATTCTTCAAACCTTCTCCCAGGCCCTTGCTAAGTCTATTCTTGAGCTGGCTGCTTAGAAGTGCTCCACAGTAGTTCATCCACATATTATCCCTCTTTTTCTTAGTGGAAGCCTCAAATCCATCTTGGATAGATTGGCCCAGCTTTTGAAAAGTAGCCTCCAACTGCTGTTACGACTGAGGCGGGAGGAGTGCACTGTTTTTTCTAGTTCTACTTCTCCACAGGTCACAACATATATTTAAATTTTACCCAGTTACTGATATAGCCAATCATAGACTCTATTTTTATCTCAGAATAAAACACACCAACCAGGTTTGTTTAACAAACAACAAAATTATCAGTTTATTATTAAACAATATTTATTCAGTAATGAAGCAAAGCATTAACACACACATTGCTTTATGGAAGTTCCCTTTTTACCTTAGCGCCATGCACACACGCACACACCCGATTAACCAAAAAATAAAAAGATTTTCTCTTTAGAGCTCTGTTACCAAAAAAAATGAAAAAAGAATACTTTGGCCACACACTTGCTAATCCTTGAAGAAAAAAGATATGGAAAGATATCAGTTGTCGCTATTGGTCTGGTGTCCCAAATATGCGTAGACAGTTGTCAATGGGATCTTCCTGGAACAGTTCTTTTCAGGTGACATTGCAGATCAGTTTGGCAGGCCTTTCAGGAGAAATGTGGCAACAGTTTCAGTCTGTTTCTTACACTTGCTTCTCAGGGCTTCTTAACGAAATGGAAAAGCTGGCAGGCTTTTCAAAGAGATGGAACAAGCTGAGCTGGGGGGGACTGCTCCCTTGGAAGGTGTTTTCCAACTGTTCCTTTAACACTTTCCGTACCCCAACTCACTGTCCAAAGTGAAACCAAAGACAATATTTCAACAGTCAAGCCTCCTGACCCCTATAAATCTTGACCTGTCACTTCTCTGTAAACACCTTTCCCAGGCCAAAAAGTTCCTGCTGGGTACGCAGCTGAAGATAGGTGACTTCCAGTAAGGGTTGTTTACAAACCAAGTCCAAAAGACCTTCCGATGATCTTTTTAAAAAAAAAACACGAAGTCCAGCATTTGTAAAATCTTCACAATTTAAATAAGTCCTCAAAAAATACTTAAAAATAAAGAAGCATCATCATAACACTGCACAATTGTCCAACGTTTCTGAAAGAATTTATTTTTGGTCATTACAAAAGTGGGACGTGAAACATTTCAAATACCTTCCAGCATGAGGGAAGAAAGAGATTTGAGAGAAAGATATATTGTATGCTGCACAGGCTCAAGTTGCAAAATAAGCAGCTGAGCAAAAATCAAAACATTTATAGACTTGTGGCAGCTCACACATTTTCCACATAAGAACGGAAGAAACAGGAGCAGAAATAGGCCATATGGCTCCTGCTCCATCATTCAATAAGATCATGGCTGATCCTCTGTGTTAACTCCACTTTCCCGACCTGTCCCCACATTCCCTGGTGACTGAAGCATCCTATTGATTTTTTGTTGCTACTGTTGTTGGATGACAGCTGCTGCTAGTTTTCACGAAGTAGACCCAACATCCACGTCTAATAAGTCTAATAAATATACCAAAATTAATGTTAGCCCACAATTCTGAAACCTGTTTAATTTTAAAGTATTAGCATTGATACGGATATGTATATGGCCCTATGATAGGAGTAAGCACAAACACATCATATTACTTTTGTTATTCTTTGATATAATGTTCTAAATGGTCTTGGAAGTAAAACCTGTTCATTATTACCACAGCAATATGAGTAGTTTTTCAGACAAAGGAATGGCAATAAAGATAAAAGTGTGTTTTATAAAAGATTGAATATTGGAAATCTTTGTTAGTTCAATTGTGGTCTACCTTGTCACTGAGTTTTTAAAAAATCATATAGGCATTAGTTGGAAAGGTTGAAGAGAGTTGCATGAGGTCAAGCTGGATTGAGTGCATGGAAACAATTTTTATCTTGAGGCAAATAAACTTGCAATAGATCTCAAGAGAGTTGTTTTGCTTGCCATCTGTGGACTGGCAGATCTACAGTGGCACAGTGGCAAGCACCACAGCCTCACAGCTCCAGCGACCTGGGTTTGATTCTGGGTACTGCCTGTGCGGAGTTTGTAAGTTCTCCCTGTGACCGCGTGGGTTTTTGCCGGGTACTCTGGTTTCCTCCCACAGCCAAGGACTTGCAGGTTGATAGGTAAATTGTCCATTATAAATTGCCCCTAGTGTAGGTAGGTGGTAGGGGAATTGTGGGGATGTGAGAGGGTAATGGGATTAATGTCGGATTAGCCTAAATGGGTGGTTGATGGTCAGCACAGACTTGGTGGGCTGAAGGGTCTGTTTCAGTGCTGTATCTATAAATAAATAAATCTACATTGATTAAGCATCTGATTGCTCCTGCCCAACCTAAAGACCAAATGTATAAGGAGTTGGTCAAATTAGGCAAAGAACATCTGAACCCACTGTTATTGCTGGACAGTTTAAGTTTAACCTTGAACCATCACACTGTGCTTTCAGCTGCCTGGGTCCTAAGCTGTAGGATTCACTCCCTAAGCCTGTCTGCCTCTCTCCTTCTTTAAGACGCTTCTTAAAACTTACTTTTTTGTCCTAATATCTCCTTTTGTAGCTTGGTGTCAAAATCTTGTTTGACAATGCGTCTGTGACATGCCTTGGGATGTTTTACTACATTAAAGACACTAGATAAATGCAAGCAGTTGTTGTTAATCAGAGAAGGAAAAGGGGTGATAAAAATATTTCTGAGGGCTGAACAGAAAATCCAGGCTAATTGAAGTATTCTCACAGAACAAAACCGGAAGTTAAAAGCACTGAATCCCTTCAATTTGAATTTGAATATTTCAGATAGTGAAATAAGTGTGATAATTGGAATAAGATAGAAGCTAAAGTATCATAAAAGAACTTAAAAACAAGTTATTTTAAGTATGTGAAATTTTTGAATCAGAATAGTGAAATTTGACATCCTCATATAAAATTAATTTTCAGTGACAGTAAGGGTGTTTAGAGGTAATTATGATGTTAGCATTCTGTTAAAGACAGTTACACCTCATTCAACAATATCCAACTTTTCCAAGGATTTTTAAAACTGCAAAAGTGGAAGTTCTAGGTGATTTCCCATTGATTGCAGACTGGGGGCGGGGGGAACTTTAACAGTGAACTCTCTGCAGGAGCATAGGCTCACTAACAGCTCTGGATTTCCGTGTTATTTTGCGCATGTACGGATTCCCGAAGTTCCTGTCAGTTTCACTGGCGTAAAGACGGCGAACGTTGACAGTTTCACCGTCATTACCACAGCAAAATCCAGGTCATTTTCTGTGTCTGTTCCAACAAATGTGAAAAGGTTAGAGGCATTCCTGGGTCTAGTCAATTATTTCTGGAACTTTGTTCTAAACATGCTGCCCAGCCGTTGAGTGGATTCCCTCATAAGAACATAAAATAGGTTTAGCTGAAACCCTCAGGCGTTTGAACAGCTGAATACTTTATTCGGAAATGCTTATTATTGGGGCATTATGACCTTAATTTGCCATTAATTTTATCAGTTGATGCATCTCAAATGACACCGCATGACCTCCCCTATCCTAACTTCCTCCGCAATCCATTAGTCACAGATTAAATGTAAAGCACTCGAAATGATATGTTGGAGTGAAGAAATTTCACACATACCCATCAGAAGTTGTTGCGTTTTGTATCCTGTATAGTAAAGTCTTCAGCTTTCATATTCACAGAGAGCTGAGAAATACCAGTTTTAACTTCAGATTGCAAAGGCGGGCTATTCAATTATCAGTTGAACAGCATGACATCAAGTTTGAACCAGCAAAATTTCTGCCTGCAGAAATAGGCGTATACTGTAGACGTTGAGATGATGATTATTTGTCCATTGAAGATGCGTGCTTGCTTTGCAAATGTTGCGTTGTTGTTCCAACTAAATTCCAAAACCGTATGATCCAGGAACTACAAGTTGGTCATCCTGGTCTGGAAAGAATGAAAGGATTATCTAGACTGCACATGCGGTGCCCCTCGCTTTTCATGAATGTCAAGCCTGTCAGATCTACTTGCCGTTAAACCATGTGGAAACTCGCACTTGGCAACTCGGACTCAGGAACCAGCTGCAGATTCTTATTGTAATTACTGTTGAATGCCTCCTACCGGATAGATGTTGGGTGAGGATGGTCTTTTCTGTAGTCTGTCGACACTCGTTGTGTCGGAGCTCACATGTTAAGCATAGCCAATTGGGCCAGGTGGCTAGTTGCCTGTAGAGCTGTACACCAAGAGGAGGGGAACTTGGCTGCAGATATTACCATTTTATTGCCAATGGCTACTAAAATCGATCTTTTGTGCTTATTTAGTCAAATGCAATAGGGCTTTTTAGTGCTATCCAGGTTTTCCATTGGGGCGTATTGTATTCAAACTATTTCACGAAGAGTTTACCCTAATAAAGTAGTGTGTGTACATATACTTAATGTCTCTAAAGTTTAATGCAGTAAAACACTGTTCAGAGATTTTTAGTGGAAGCATCTTGCTGTTAAAATATTAACCATGTTGCAAAAAAGCAGCATCCAATTAATTAACAAAGGAAAAAGCTTTACTCAGACACCAGTACATTAGAGGTTTGAAGGTATACTGGAGGTAATATTGGACCAAGAGCCTGTTAATACATTAGAACAAGAACAGCAAATTGCAATGCCAAACAGGATTTTTAAATATCTATTTGTGGAATAAATGCTGTAGCCCATTCTTTTTTTTAATCAGTGTTTATAACTGATGAGTTTTCGCATTGACAGTTGGAAAAGGTTTACTCAACACCAAAAAGCACTAAGATTTTTTTTTCACATTACAACTTCACGTCATAAGCTTTTGAAAGCACTCCAGCAATACCGTGCTGGAGTCGCTCTTCCTAATCTGACACAGATTGTCGGGGAATGCAAACATCAGCCAAGCCATCCTTTTGGTACATGTATCTTGCGACGTGATTCCGTGCAGAGTTCACTGTCTGAAAGGATCACATACTGTAGTGTCTGAGGGAAAACAGGGTGGGATTAAATGGAAATATGAACCATGTGCAGTTTTGAGAGAGACGGGCCCAATATCATCCTCCACATTGTTTAGTTAGCCTTCCTGCAAGGACTGGAAGGTAAACACATGCACAAATAAGCAAAAGGTCGAAAATATTAATATCTTCCAGATTGTTTTTAAACTCTCCACTCTCTTACCAAAAACCATTAACTTTGAAGGAGTTGAGCCATTTCAAGTTAAGAAGCATTCCGCCAATTCAATGAATTCAGGAAATTTAAAGGCAAGTCATTTCTAACTGGATTAATAAGACGCAGCAACAGATGTGTTTCACAGGTAAGGACTTGGCTCACATATAAACTGTCATTGTCGCATGTTAAAGGTTTGCTGATTAAAAATTGATTTACACATATTACTGCGACATTCCCATGCTAAGTCCTGACTCTATTGTCAAATATTAAGCAGCAATCTTGCACAGTTAATAAGCAAGGGCACACTCGAACAGAGATTCCAGTAGTTTGCTGGGTCAAACAATGGTATCGATTATAAGGTTGGGGAGAAAGAAGCTTTAGGTTAAAAAAGAGTGGAAAATGTGGCATAAAATCATATCAGATAATATCCCCAGACATAGGGCTTCTTTAACAAAACACTGACCTTCCCAGCCAATGAGTAATTACCAAGGTATGGTTTATTGAGCTTAACACAAGCATGGATAAATCAATGATCACGTGGATTTCTGTCATCATTTCGATGCTTAAATAACCTTTGCGTTTATTTGAAAGTACGGCATATTTAATCAGTTCAAAATGATCCTGGTTGCAATTGATCCACTTCATGGAATCTTTGTATTTAAAGGTGCATCTTTCCTAAAATATGGTTTCATTTTGTTAACAAAGCGAAGTTAGTGGAATAACACTGTTCCCCTCCATCTCCCCAAAGGCCACTTCTCCTCGATCTTTATTGATACAATGGCTCATTGGCTGAGCCGACAAACAGCTCCAGACATGCTTCTTTGGGTCTCTTCTGGCATCGGATCCTCTCCTTGCAGTCTTCACATGGTGGAAAGCCATATAACATCTTCCCTGCGCCTGCTAATGGTCGAAATAGCTGTTGGGCCAAGATGATGTCATTGGAAACCCAATGATGTCATAAGAACAAATGATGTCATCAAACTGCAATCTACATATTTAAAGGACACCACTGCCTTCTGGTGACTGGCCTTTTTACCTGCTCAGAAGAGTAGGTTAAAATAGAAGACAGTGGCGGGTTAGTCTCCCAGGCAGCTTTTATTCCGGGAGGGGAGGGTATTTAACTACTTTGATTTAAAATTTGAAATTAAAATAGTGCAAACCTCAGCACCTCCCCCCCCCCCCCCCGCAAAAAGCTTGATCATTAATTGATCAGCTTAGATGAATTCTACCAGGGAAAGAATGTCAGAGTATGGGTTAAAGTAGCTTTTTGCCACAGCTATTCCTACACAGCTATTGTGGAATGTAGGGCTGCATCGTTGGAAAGTGTGATCCTGTTTAAATAAAAGCCCAGCTTTAAAGAATCTACGTTAGTGAAAAACACAATAGAATGGTGTCAATCACTGCTGCAATCTTGTGCCTAAGTACAGCAGGTTGAATCAACATAATCGCAGTTATCCGCTGGGTGATACAGTTCCACACTTCGGGGGCAGTAGTCAAAGGTGATGATTTACAGAATCACAACGATCTGCCGTGCTGACCATTGAACAACCCGTTAAATTATTTACCGCATTTTCAAATGATAAGCTGACCTCACTGACCTGGTCAACAGAGTGGGTCGCAATGAGGTGTAAGTCATATATTATCCTTAGGAGTTCTGCAGGAGAATACCAGCTCCTCGCCGCAAAGTAAAAGATATACGTTTTTTCAATTCGGCGAGAAAATACTTGTTGTTAAAAATGCTTTGTAAGTCCTTTATTTTCATTTATCCCCACGCTGTAACCGTGGGATCTTGATAATCTGACCATCTGGCCAAAAGCAAAGAAACACTATATAGCCTGCAATGCTGGGATTCTGAATAAAACAATATGGTTTATATAGAGAGTGACATGAATATTGACTACAGTTCTGCTAGACTGGCGTAGTTTCCCCTGAATAAAGAACAGACTGACAAATTGCTTGATATCTAAAGGATTTCCTATTTTAAAGTTCTCCTGAGTAATCTCAGATGTTTTTCAATGAGGAGCCAGAACAGAAGGACTGAGCACAATAGTGAATTCAATAATGAATTTCCCTGCTGCCTGTTGGAATTGTTAAGACGGATTCTTCAAGGCGCAATGACGGCTCGCCCTTAAAATTCAATTTCTGATAAGAAAATTCCGTCAGCTTGGAATTTTCATCTTGTGGCAGTGACCAGAATATTGTTCTGATGAAAGGTCACTGACCTGAAACGTTAACTCTGTTTCTCTTTCCACAGATGCTGAGTATTTCCAGCATTACTTGTTTTTATTTCAGATGTCCAGCATCTGCAGTATTTTGCTTTTAGTTATACCAGAATATTGTACTTCCAGATACTTAAAGGTGGAAACAAATTGCAGGGTTATGGAGAAAGGGTAGAGAAATTGGGACGAATTGGATAGCTCTTTCAAAGAGCTGGCACGGGCACGATGGGCCAAATGGCCTCCTTCTGTGCCATATCATTCTATAATGTGGTTGTGAGTTCCAGTTGCTTCCTCCCCCCCTCCCACCCTCAAGGGAGTTGTGAAGGTGTGTGCGGTGGGGGAATATCAAGCACAATTCTGGGAGCTGAAACAGGGTCAGAAGGGGACTTAACTCTTGCGAGAAAATACTTGGAATGCACCTCATCATTCCTTCAGTGTTAATTAATTGATGAGTTAAGGTGCTCAGGATTAAGAATTTCATTTTTACTAGGGGATTGCACTCCAGAGTAACACACAGGGCATCTCCAATTAAAAAGGCTGTTGGTATTATGTGCACACTCCCCTCACTTGCACAGTTATTTTGAACATCTTAGACTTATTACCTGGATATGAATCACTGGAGGATATCGAGGATGGCCAAGCCATTTCCTCTTATATGCAAAAAAAAGTGTCGTCAGGCTAACCTACTCTGTCAGTTTTATTTTAGAGATCTCCAAAGGCAGTGCCATTAATTGCCTATGATCAAAAATACACTAAGTTGGGAAACTGTTGTAGAATCGTACTAAAGAATTTATTACATTAGGTCCTAGTTTCAAATACCTGCTAAGACCAAAATGCATAATTCCATTTGTACCTAGAACAAAGACCCTGCATCTTAATATTGAGTTAACTGAATATGGTCTTGTTCCTGCTCGATAACCTAGGCCCCATCCTCCATTATAAAACTGAAGGAAGACTAGTTATTTCAAAACTGTGCGAAATAAAGACTGGCATTTCACAGCTGGTAACATCAAGCTTGCTCCACTCTTCTCTCACCATCCCTACATTTCCAGTTTCAAGCTGGGATCACCGGTTAATGATCAGGAGTGGGTAACCTGGCTGATTTTTTCCTTTTTGCCTGAGGCACTGAAGCCAATAAAAAGACTTGCATTGATATAGTGCCTTTCACATCCTCAGCACGTCCTGACGCACTTTACAGCCAATTAAATCCTTTGGAAGTGGAGACACTTTTGCAATGTAGGAAACACAGGAGCCAATTTGTGCACAGCAAGCTCCCACAAACAGCAATGAGATAATGACCAGATAATCAGCTTTAGTGATGTTGGTTGAGGGATAAATATTGGCCAGAACACAGTAAGTAGGGACAATTATACAGAAGCTCATTGAACAATTTATCACATAATCCTCGCATGCCCTATTGCTGCCACAGTGGAGAATTTGGTGAACAACTCTAGTCCATTTTCTGGCCAGTAGGAGGTGCCTAAACTGACCCAGGATGGGCAAATTTCCTTTTTTCCCTCCATCCCTCCTGTGGGGAAACATCTGTTCTATATTTCCCCACAATGATACAACTGACTGACCATGTGGGGAAATGCTGACATGAACTCATTCTTAAACTCTCCATGTTACAGTGTTAGAGCTCCGCCTCACTTTGTCACCTCTTGATGCTGCACCTGCAGCAAATCACAGCACGTTTATCAAAACCCAATTGTTAACAAAAAAATCTACGGGCTCAATAACCAAATATAAAAGGAGGCAGCATTTCTACAGCAAACCCAAATCTTCAGATAAAACACAAAACTCATCAATTTTAAAAGGCTCATGGAAACAGCACAATCATTAAAATAAGCACCACAATTTTCAATGTAATTTTGTGCTGTATGTCAAAAATTGCACATAATGAGGGTCAAAACAGCCCTTTTTAGTTTGAGCTGAAATCTGGTCAATAAGGTGGAGCAGCCTACATTTCTAGTCACCTATTTCTGTCAGTAATGAATCACGAGGAAATCACATCATTCACACATTCTGGTTAATGGGGATTATATAAAAGAAAGAAGACACTCATTCTCATCGGATTTGCAAGGCTATGCCAGAATATTACACATGGCCCTGATGTTTTCAATAGAAGGCACGAGCCACAGTTGAAAACTGTCTCAATCTATCTGCCAAAACCAGGGTGAAATCTATTATCCTGCATTCATAGGGCATACAGCACAATGGCTGTCCTAGAACCTGGGAAGTGAAAGACATGATGAATCTGCTGGTGGAATCAGAGTATTCCAGCAGTTTTCAAAATGCCTCTAATGTGCAACTGTACTGGTGCATCCTGCAACAAGTTTAGAAAGCTGATGAAATGAAATGGGGTTGAAGGGATTCTAGTGCAATTGCACAACACACCCAGTAGCAGATTATTCTGAATGTGTGTGATATAATTTGCTCACTCACCATACTGCTGGACTTTTGTGAATGACAGGTCTCTAGTAATTGCAATTAAGTCATAGCAAGGGAGTGAAATGTAAATGTATTTAAAATGGAATAAAACTACAGGAGAAGAACTTTCTATTCAAAATACTCCCTCCCGCTGTCTACATGAAAAATAATGGTGGCCAGGATTTCACAGTCAGTGGTGAAGCGATGCTGCTCGCTGCTGACCTTGAAGAAAGCTGCCCACAAAGATTTAGCGATCTCTGTGGCGGATATTTCCTTTTTCCTGATGTCTGGTTGAATCTGATGCCAAGTCAAGAGGATCTCCAAGTGTCCAACAACAGTGATGTCATCCAGCAGGGTAAGCAGCCAATCACATTGAAAAATTCTCACAGACAGCAAACCAGGAAGTAAAATGCGCTGAATTCTTTCACTTTTATTTAATATTTTACAGAGATGATTGGGATTTACACATGGTATTAAGGTAAAAGCTGAAATATCATAAACAAACTTTTAAAATTTATTCTGAAAATATGAAATTTTATCATAATGGAGAAATTTGACATCTACAAATACAAAATTAGTTTTCAGTGCCAGTGAGGCTGTCCATCAGTAATTATGAACTTAATATACTGTTAAAAACCCAGTTATACCTCATGCAACAAAGTGTAATTTTTTCAAGGGTTTTTACAACAAGATTAACAGCATAAAGTGGCAAGTTTTCATCAGTTCACTGATTCCTACTTGATTACCGTCTGCGGGGATTTCAACAGGGCATCCTATGCACAAGCTTAGAATCACTGAAAGCATTTAACTTCACACATGGGACCTCAGAAGTTGTCATCAGTTTCAGAGGAGTAATGACAGCAAATTCCAATATGAAAAACATCAGCTACTGTTTTAAAAATTGTCTAAGCCCTTTACCTGATGGAGAACTACCTTTCAGGACTCCACCTCCACTCAATTGCTCTTGCGGTATCACTAAGGAGGAAGAAGCCTCTGGGCCCTCAGGAAAATAAGCTGCTGGTACTAATTGAGCACATTGAAATGACAGCATGTTTTTTCAGGGGTTATTGTTATTCAGGGATTTTTGTTAGGCAAAGGCATTGAGGGTTACAGAACCAAGGCAGGCAGATGGAATTAGGGTGCAGATCCGTCATGATCTAGTTGAATGGCAGAACAGGTTCAAGGGGCTGAATTCCTTCTCCTGTTTCTATGTTCCAATGTTGGGTGGGACAATCCAATAGTTTTTCTTAATTTAGGGGTTATTTCGTGCAACGGCCCCAAACCAGGATGGTGTGCTTTGTGATTAATTCACATAAACCTTTCACAATGGACAGACAGAGGAGGTTATCCCATTGGTATAGGCTGGTCTGAGAGTTGAAAAACCTGAACATTGGCCGGAATGTTACCCCCCAACCCCCGCCAAAGCGGGCTGGGAGGTGGGTGGTGGAGTGGGGGTGTAGAATAGAGTGGGAGGTGGAAGATGCTATTCTCATCTCCTATCCGCCTCCGCCGCTATTTTACCAGCAACAAGGAGGGTGGCAAATGACCTGGCCACCCCAAGCCACTTGAGGCCCTTAAGTGGCCAATTAAAATCTGGCAGCCTCCTTGCGGGCTTGGGGGGGGGGGGCTTCCTGAACAGGCAACCTGTGCCCCACAGAGGGCCCCCACAGCAGCACAAGCTGCCCCCGCTGGAACACCTCCCCCTGCCCTCTGGATCAACCCCTACCCCCCTCACTGGGGTTCAGGCGATTGTCCCCGGCGAGGCCTGAGTCCCCACTTCCCTGTTCCAAGGCCGATGTCCATGTTGCTCCCTTGCTGGTTGCAGTCCCAGCAGTGGCCACTGCTCCTGTTGATGCTGCTGAGACTGAAGAGCTGCCGGCCATCTGATAGGCCAGCAGCTCCTGGAGGTGGGGCTTTCTGCCTCAGAGGGGTGGAAGTCCAGACCGAGGGTAGTTAAAGGCCTGAGCCAAGTAAAATTGCTGTGTGGCTTCCAGGCCCAGCTGAGGTGGGCTCACCCCTGACTTTTCAGCTGGTGGGCGGCGCCACCACCACCACCTAAAATTCCAGCCATTATCTCTAATAAAAAAATTATTTATTCCATAATCGCCATAAATTCCTTTATGATTTGATGCTAATGTTTACTAAATATAGCATTAAAGTTGTTGAGTGGTTCATGAACTGCAGACTTGTGACAAAGCTTTCATGGCATTTAGGCCTAGAAATTAATGTTAGGGTAGCACTGCTGGAGAATTAGATGCACAATTTACAATAAGGGAGCAGAGGTTCACTGAACCTCTTGTTATCAGGATGTTCAAGCGGAAGCCACAAAAAGAAACATACCCCTGTCCAGAGGCTGATGAGCCGCTTGAGAGGAGATCATTAGGTGATTATATTTTATCTTGTGCAATTAGTAAAACTGGAAAGGTTTCAAAAGTGTAGTTTCATTTCCTGGCTTGCACAGACATGGGAGAATGTCAACTAACTGTAACAACCGTGGGGCAGAGTTTCCACTTTGGTTGCAATCGGGAAATGGCACCCAAAATGTGCCTGAAATTGCACTAGTTAGGTGACGCTTCAAGTTTATGCTAAAATTCATCTATATAATCACAAACATAAAATCTTCCATGAACCAGGCCAATCAGGCCATGTAATAGAATTTAATTGTTTCTTTTTCTTTCCATTAAAAAGTACTCCTAGATGTAGTTAAGAGTGGGAACCTGGTCCCTATTTTATTTATTCGGCTGAAAATAGGTTTATCAGCAAAAATACACATTTTTAAAAAAGGTGCCCAGTCCTCCACTTATAAGTAATCTGTTTTAAAACCACTGAAAATGACTTGTAAAAACTACACTGAACCCCCACTTATTGTGGTGTGTTGTGTTTCTGTAATGCAAGAAGGGTTGTGGGTCTTTGGCATTTTCTTCCTTTGAGGGTTGAGTATATGCAAGACTGAGATTGATTGATTTTTGGGCACTAAGGCGATCAAGGGATATGGGTTTAGTGCAGAAAAGTGGAGTTGTAAATGATCCTGCAAGATTTATTGAAAGGTGGAGCAGGCTTGATGGGCTGTATGGCCATCAAACTCCTATTTCTTATGTTCTTGGTTCTTATTTACTAGTTGCCTTGGTGTACTAGTCAATTTCTTAGTAAAATTAAAAATGTTTTTGATACACAAAAGCTTTTAAACTGTACCTACTCTTGCCTGTGCACCCAGGAAAATGAGTGCAATTTGAAGAGCCTTCCCAAACCGGCACAGTTGGCAGAACCCCATAATTTTGAGCTGTGGGCGTGGTCAGTTTTGTGGGCAGGGCTTGATCCAAGTGAAATGAATTTGAACCGGTGTAAAAGATTGTGGAAAATATGAACGCAAGTAGTTTTCAGCATAACTTTTAAAATTCCCTGATTTTTGCACTGGTTTGGCTGATTGCTTTGATCTTACTAGCATAAACTGCTGGAAACCCTACCCCCCCCACCCCTTAAATTTTACCTAAGAAATGGTTGTAAATCTATTTGCATTGAGAAGAGTTGGTGGTTACCAAATTACTGCTCCAAACACGATTCCAGTGAAGTGACCTATGTTTTTTCTTACAAAGTGTTCACCAGCCTTTTGCAGGTTCAGGTCATTCCATTGTGTTTACAAACACGTAGTATATAGAATTACAATTGTACGCAACCATCTCATGTTATTCTTCTTCTTTTGGCCAAGAATCCAAAGCCAATGGCGAAGAGTATTAAGAGTTATGTAATATGCACCATCATCAAAAGCACCACGAGCACAAGCAATGTGGACTGGACAAAAGTACAACCATCATTGTAGGAGCTCTTACCAATGCCCGAGAATGTAGCAGACACAATCTAGGAAGAGATACAGACCATTTGTTGGTATCAGGTGATAGAAAGTACCTGTTGGGATAGATGCCACCATCACAGGAACTACTAGCATCACCTTGAAGAAAAATTCCTGCAGCAAAAGGAAGCGACCAAAGACTTAGCTCAATGTAAGAATGAAATGTATCACATTGCAATGATAATATGGTCATAAAAAAACAAAATTTGGTGCAGCCATACGCACATTTTAATTGTATACAGAAGTCTCTTCCCCCTCCCCTCACTGACAGCTTTAGGAAAAACCAAAAAGTATAGACAAACTTAAGTAAAAACAGATAATGCTGGAAATATTCATCAAGTCTGGCAGCATCTGTAGGGAGAGAAAAACAGAGTTAACGTTTCAGGTCGATGACCTTTTGACCATAGTTGAACGTCCTCAGGATTTGATGTCTCACTGGAATTGCTATGTGTCACAAATTAAGCAATTTATCTATGATGTATTTTGTTATTAGCTTCTGTCTTTGTCACAATGCATTTGGGTTAGAAATCACGTTTACGCAAAGAAAATGACCCAGTCCATTTTGATAATAACCGCCCCAGAACAGACACTATGGGGGCAATTATAACCTAATCTGCCTGCTGAAAACTGAGGAAATCGGATCAAACCTTGGTATTACACCATGCCTGATTTCACTCTGTACTGAAGTCAATAGCCAGGGGTGTAAAACTGGCATTTAACCCTATCCTGTCAGCTTCCCAATGGGCAGGTTAGGTTAGAATTACCACTTACGCTTGTGACAAGTATCCGACAGAGGATCAAAGCCATTCAATTCAAATACAAACATCCTGACAGGAGAGGGGTTTGCTTGATTATAATTTTTATTAGCATCTCCAGCAGGAGTGATATAAAATGCTCAACCCAATGAAAGAATTTTGAGTAAAATCCCAAAATGTATCCTTATATTCATGAAGGATCAGGTGCTACAATTATTTTACTGTGAAATATTTAAAATAATACATGCACTAATCAAATTGTGAAATATCTCAAAACACTTCAAGCAATGAATTACTTTCGTTCTGTGATTGTTGTGGTATAAAGCAAGAAATTAGGACTTGCATTTATATAGCACCTTTCACAAATAAATATTGGCCAGGACACCAAGGAGAACTCCCCTGCTCTTCTTGGAATTAGTACCATAGGATATTTATGTCCACTTGAGAGATAGACAGGGCCTCAATTTAACAACTCATCTGAAAGACATCATCTCCAGCAGTGCAGCATTCCCTCAGTACTGCACTGAAGTGTCAGCCTTGATTGTTGGCTTGAAGTCCCGGAGTGTGACTTGAACTCAGCACCTTCTGACTCAGAGGTGAGAGTGCTCCCAACTGCTGATAGTATTCTGTGACTGGCTCTATTCTAAGAGATCCCTAATACAATGAAAAAACAGTTCTGGATAAGCTAAATTAATTTCTTAGCAGGCATGGGAACATAAGTTACATGTTCAGTTCAAGAGTTAGATTGTCTAATACCAAATCCCAAAATATATACAAAAGCCTTAATAAAACTGAAAATCAATGAGGAGAAAGAGTTAAGCAATTCTCTCAAGCCATGCCTTTCTAATGCTCTCTCAAACTCATTGTGTTTTTCACCCTTTCTTCTAGTTACCTGCTAGCTATAAGGGCAGTCACTGGAAAGGCAATGTAGCTCAGTTCCAAGAGGCAGACACTGTGACTCTGCCTTCCTATGGTCTCAGATATCCCTGAGAGTCTCACCTTTATTCTGCCAATAATGCATCGCATTGTCTGCTGTTTCCCCCCAAGGTCATTTTAAGTATCATTCTGAGTTGACTTTTATTCTGTCGGTAATCTGATATTCAACAGAACCCAACTGCTTTGCATTGTCTCGAAAACTCATCAGGACTTTTACAACAATTACTGAATTAATGTAAATTGCACCCTTGAGATTCTTAAAGCACTGTTTATACTAGCTATATCTATCGACATATTATTAAAAATCTAGGTCTGTGTGCACTTCCTGTCTATAAATTCTTACTTTTGGCTGTCACTTTTTCCATTATAAACTCTTCTGTCCACATTTATAATAGACACAGTCTATGTAAACTTGTTATATTGTAAGTACAGCCTTCTGCCAGTGGTGGCACTATACCTTGGTTTTGCATCTCCCAGCTCTTCAGCCTGTACGGCAGAGCAACATCTAACCCAAATTATTGCAACTTTTCTATTTAACTGTAAATAATAAGACTAAAAATATTCTATAAAAATAAGGATAAAATTATGACTTTAAGATATATCCATCACATATCTTTCTATAGCTTATTAAATGTTTCAGGTCTGGGTACTCTGGTCCACTTTCTAACCTCACTTCATCTGAAATCTACATTTGAACTTAAGCCCCTTTCATAGGAACAGGAGTATTCCAGTCAGCCGCTTGAGCATATTCTGCCAGTCAAACAGATCATTGCTGATCTGTATTTTAATTCCTCTAAGGCCTGAATAAAGCCAAGAAATCTGGCACAGATATGCAAGACTTGCTGCCTGTCATCACAAATGAGGTGCACACGCAGCGAATGAAAGCACATCAGAACAGTGCTGCTTCATACTGGGGAGTGCATGGGACTACAAGCCTGCAAAACCTGATGCTCTGCACCTGCAGGAATCCAGCAATGTGGGCAAATCCCAGTGCTCTTTCTTCACGCTTGCCAACATCACTGGGGAAGGTTTGGCTCCTTGCATCAGTGACCTGTTGGATTGTTGTGGCACGACAAACTGGCTCGTGTTGCAAATGTCTCCATTTGGAACGAGCCAGAGGTATAAAAGTTGTGAGCTACAATGGCCTTCACTGCCACAGACAGTGCAGCACATGCCTTGGTGTTGGGCTTCAATTTTCACTGCAACGGATGGCACAGGTATGTGACTGTCTCCCTGTTGAAAAGCAGCTGCCTTGCACATTGCTGATCTGAGAGTTCCAGGAATGATGATCAGTTCTGGAACATCCACATCTACAATGCCTACTTTGCTCTCTTCTGCAAACTTACACAGGTTCATTTCTGTCCCCAATTCCAAATCATTTACAAACGCTGGAAGCGACAATGGCGTCAGCACTGATCCCTGTGGCTTCTGCTCGTAATCTAAGTATGCCTAAGCAGCTTCATTCACATCCACCCTTTAATTTCTCTAGCTTAGCCAATTTTCCATCTATCTAAGAAATTTGCCTTTTATTTCATAACCTTTGACCTTGTGAGTAATCGATTGTCTGGCACAGCTTGCAGAAATTTGAATACACCACATCCATCCAATATCCATTATCAGCCAGATATGCCACTTACTTGAACTACTCAAGTAGGTTTGTGAAGCTGGACATCCCTCCCATAAATCCACACCTACTCCCTCGTACTACATCATATCTATCCAAGTATTTCATTATTCCTCTTTCATGATATTTAGCCCACAATAGACATTCGACTCATTTTCCTAGGTTGCCCCTTTGAAAAGATAGGTGTATGGTTAGTTACTTTCCAATTTCAAGCTAGTCTCCCATTTCTAATGGTTCTCTAATGTTAGTGACAAGAGTCCTGATTTCATTCACCACTTCTTTAAGTTCCCTTGGATAAATCCATCGGGACCTTGTGCCTTCAACTTCCACATTGTAAATTTAGATATATGATGTACTGGCATATTATATTTCCATTTTGACTGAGTGTGAGATTGGATCCTCAGGCCTCAGAATATGAAAGAATGCAGTACTGTACATGGTATAGGTTTTCATCAGATGTGTTTGGACCAAGTTGATTTCCAAATTGGCAGAGAAATAAAGGACATCTCACGTAAGTAGAGTTACAGTGCATTAGACTGTAAGCTTTTATAAGTCAGGTCGCTCTTCTGAAGGTAATAGAACTGGGCTAACCAGAGGATGTGGTGTTTCTCCTGCCTGAAGTGTGCAAGCATGCATTCCTGTGGTACACGCTCACCACGAGCCACATTCAATAGTAAGCACATTAAACTTGTCGGCACTCATTTGCTTATTTAACATCTTTTCAGTACAGTTACTGATGCAGACAACTTGTTGCAAGCAATAATTATCAACACACAAACATATCCTTGAAACACCTTCATTTTCCATTCAAATGAATGGTAAATGGAACGTAATTCTGCTGCTTAGTTGGCACAGTCATATCAAAGACATATTTCACAGTTGATGACAGCTGTATTTTTTCTGGCCTGCTATGAGAGGAGTGTAGGCCAAATGAAGGCTGAATAAATAGTTGAACTTTCATCGCACAGCCTATGCTATAATTTTCAACTTTATTTTCCACTTAACATCTGTTGACTTTAGGATGAGCAAAAAGGGACAACAGTGGAACTAAATCAAAAATAGATCATTTCTGAAGTGATCTGAATTGGGTTGTTTGAAACCCCAAACATATACATGTACCCATTTTGGTTCATTTCAGTATAAAAGCAAAATACTGCAGATGCTGGAAATCTGAAATAATAACAAGAAATGGTTGAAGTTCTGAAGAAGGGTCACTGGCCTGAAACGTTAACTCTGTTTCTCTCTCCACAGATGCTGCCAGACCTGCTGAGTATTTCCAGCATTTCTTGTTTTGGTTCATTTCGGGTTGGCCAGTCCCTTAAACTAAAGTCAATCCACACGTGCAGAAAGATACAGGGATTTCCCTGCCGCACATTTCATTGCAGGAATGCTATAAGTAATTGGTATAAAGTCATTCAAAAATGCAGTGGAATAAGCAGCACATTTCTGGAGGGTCAGTGGTGACATGTGCCTCTCTATTGCTGGTTGGTTTTGAAATATGCCTCAGTTTTGCAGGTGAGCATCTATCCATCCAGATTTCTTAATGATATAATTGGATGATTTGTTCCCTAGTGATCATGAGATGGTTTCACACCATCCAGTGAGTATTTTTTGTTATTTCATTTTATTTGTTACTGGCCACGATATACAACCTTTGGAGTCTCATTCCCAAAGAAACTCAACTGTCCAGCCTCAAGACTGCTTTAGTATGCCCTGGATTAATCTTAGCCCATTGAAGGAAAGAAGAAAAAATGGCCTTGCATTTATATAGCACGTTTCATGTCTTCAGCACATCCCTAAGTGCTTCACAACCAATGGAGTACTTCTGAAGTGTAGTCACTGCTGCATTGAAGGCAAATGCAGCAGCTAATTTGCACAGAGTAAGCCCCCAGAAACAGCAAATGAGATAAATAACCAGATAATCTGTTTTGATGGTGGTTGAAGGATAACTGTTGGCCAGGGCACCAGGAGAACTTCCTTGCTCTTCTTCAAACTGTGCCATTGGAGCTTTCACGAGAGGGCAGACATTTTACATGATGATTTGCTAGTTTATTGTAAAAGGGGTTGTTTCATTAAACTTACTTTGCTAACATTCTTTTGGATCAGCTTAATGAATAAATACGAACAGTACTAAGATTTGAATCAACAGTCATTCACTGCTAATAGAGACTCGAGGGAACAATTCAAGTTTCTGCAGATCTCTATTTAAGGTGCCTTGCAAGACATTTGGAAAGATGACAGGGCTTGTTTCTAAGGTAATTATCTTGCTGAGAAAAGCAGGAGCAGCTTTGTAACCATTCTTCATCCGCAGCCTCTGAAATAAAGTACTATTTTTAAAAATTGATTTGGGCCATGACAATGATTTCAGAGATTTTTTTCTCAATTCTGTAGTAGTTAACAAGTGGAAATTTACAGAAAATCATTTGGTAGTCACCGCTTTGTAATAATGTGTTCATTTTCAAAGTTGCAAAATGTGAAAGGCTGTTGCTCTACAGCAGTAGAGAAAGTCCAAACACGACAAAATAAATTTGCAACTGAACTATAAATATGAAAAAAACTGTGCTAAGTAACATGTCCTTATTAAAACTGAGTCCCAATAATTATCACAGTTACCATATTGAATTCTGTAGCATAGTAGTTATGTTGCTGGACCCAATAACCTCGAGATGTGTGTTCAAATCCCCTCATAGCAGCTGCAGAATCTAAATTCAGTTAATTAAGTAAATCTGGAATTAAAAAGCTAACATCTGGATTGTTTTTAAAACCCCATCTGGTTCACTAATGTCCTTTAAGGAAAGAAATGTGCTATCCTTACCCAATCTGACCTTTTTGTGACACCAGAACCACAGCAATGTGGTTGACTCCTAACTGCACCCAGGAATGGCCTAGAAAGATATTCAAGAAGGTGACATTGTCTCAAGAACAATTTGGCATGGACAGTAAATGCTGGCCTTATTAGAAATGTGAATGAACAAAAAGAAATTACATTTTTAAAAAACTTACACCCAACTCTGTTTTCACCAAATTCCATTGCTCCTCCTGTTTTGGTATCAGCTGTTCCAGTGGATGACCTTATGAGTTGGAGGTAATGCACAGCATCACGGAGACTAAATCCACTGCAGCAGCGCAACAGTCCACTGAGAACAGGGGAGCTACTGGGTTTCTATCAGATATTCCTATTGCCCTATGCAGTGGCATTACAGATATTGTTACAACTCCCCTTCCTAATACAATATGGAATGCTAAATGCTTTCTGCATTTGAGAAAGAGAAAATTCCCATTGCCTTTCACAACCACAGGACATCCCAAAGCACTGTACAGCTAATGAAGTACTTTTGAAGTCTGGTCACTGTTGTAATGTAGGAAACATGGCTGCCAATTTATACACAGCAAGCTCCCACAAACAGCAATGATCGGATAATCTGTTTTTGTGATGTTGATTGAGGGATAAATATTTGCCAGGGCACTGGGGATAACTTCACTGCCCTTTGAAATAGTACTGTGGGATCTTTCATGCCCACCTTAGAGGACAGACAGGAGCTCAGTTTAACATCTCAACTGAAAGACAGCACAGCACTCCACTCCCTGAGTACTACATTGAAGTGTCAGCCTAGATTTTAGTGCTTAACTACTGGAGAGGGACTTGACCCCAAAACCTTCTGACTCAGAGGCAAGAGTGATACCAACTGAGCCACAGATTGCAGCACAATGGCAAAGTAGTATAGAAGAAGCTTTAATCTGCATCCCCCTGTGCTGTATCTAAACTAGAAATGCTTGATGTTGTATAAGCACTTAGAATGTTATGAAAGTACTTGCATTTATTAATATTTTGTGAGGACTTGTATTTTAAAATTGTGGAAATGGATTCCTTTGGAGCTCTGAAGCAATTATATAGATGCTGGATTTTTTTTTTCAAAAAAGGTCACTGGAAAGACTTGGTTTAGAAACACACTTACTGGAAGTCACATATCTTCAGCTAAATAAACAACAGGAGCCTTGGTGAGTAGGGGGAGTTGTTTCCAAAGATGTGACATGTCAAGATTTGGTTTCGTTTTGGATTGTTTTGAGTTAGTTGGGATTGCAGCCTGCTGAGAGAAGAACACAACTTATCTTGTGTGACCTCTCTGAGGAACCCTAAGAATCCACTGTGATAGCTGAAACCCCTGATACCACATTTCTCCTGGAAAGTCTGGCAGACTAAACCTCGACATTGCCTGAAGAGAATTGCTACAAAAAGATCCCAGTGACAGTTGTCTTGGGATGCCAGAATAAAACAACTGACATCATTCCATATCTTCTCCTTTTCCTTCAGGAATTAACAAGCCAAAGTTTTTTTGTCTTTTTTGCAAAGAGATCTCTGCAAAGAAAACTTCTTCATTTTTTCTTTAACCGGTGGGTGTGTTGGACTAGTCTAAAAGTGAACTTTCATATTTCAATCTCTCTGTTAGTGCTTTGCATCTTTACTGAATAAGTCTTGTTTTATAATAAATTGATAATGTTGTTGTTTATTAAGGAAACCTGGTTGGTGAATTTTATTCTGAAATAAAAATAGAGTATATAATTGGCCGTATCGGTAACTGGGTAAACATTTAAATGTATGTTGTGACTCGTGGAGAAGTGGAACTAGAGAAAGACCGTGTACTCCTCCAACCTTGGTCATAACATATAATTGGGTGCTCTGTGCGGGATAACCCAAAGCCGATGATGTGCAATTGTAAGTGAAGTAATAAAAATTGAAAAGGGGGAAAGGAAAACACCTGTTTTCTTGTGCATTAGAGTAAAGCTTACACTACCAGAATAGCTTTGTTAGTTGGTATGACCTTTTTGGAGAGGGAGGATTTATCCCTGAGTGATTTGCAAATCTCAACCAAGTCTAGGCTAAAAGCCTTGGCAGAAAGGTTGGAATCAGAGTTAAAACCAGGAGCTAAGAAAGCAGACATAATTGAGGTAATAGCACAGCATTTGAAATTGGAAGAGGCGAAAGTCAAGCCAGATCACAGTTCAGTTGAATTAGCTAGAATTCAGTTGCAGATGAAGCAGCTTGAAAAAGAAAAACAATGGAAAAAGGAAGAAAGAGAGGAAAAGGAAAAAGAGAGAGCATTTCAAAAGGAAAGAGAAGAAAGACAGAAGAGAGAAAGGAGGTGAGAAAGGGTATTTGAATTAAAAAAGGTGAAACTAAAACAAAAGGGTGGCCTTGACTCCAGTGAAAGTTCTGAGCAGGAAAAATCAGACTTCAACCCAGGACCCGGTGGAAAGCTATTTACATTTGTGCAACTCCTACCGAAGTTTGAGGAAAGGGATGTAGAGGCATTTTTCATTTCTTTTGAAAAGATAGCTAAACAGATGAGGTGGCTGAAAGAAAACTAGACACTGCTCATGCAAAGCAGGTTGACTGGCAGAGCTCATGAGGCTAATGCTATGCTTTCTGAGGAGGCTTCTGCAGATTATGAGATTGCAAAATGGCATTTCTCGCTGTTTATGAGTTAGTCCCTGAAGCTTACAGGCAGAAATTTCAGAACCTCCGGAAACAGCCTGGGCAGACTTATATAGAATTTGAGAGGGTAAAGCCAATCAACTTTGATTGTTGGATGCGGGCACTAAAGGTAGATGGCACGTATGAGACCCTTAGTGAAATAGTTCTCCTGGAAGAATTTAAAAATTCACTCCCTCGTTGGTAAGAAACCACATAGAGAAGCAGAAGATTTCAACAGCCAGACAGGCAGCTGAGATCGCTGATGATTACAAGCTTGTTTACAAGCCCAAACCCTTTTTCTGTCAACAGTCCACAAACCAGAGAAAGGATAGAAGTTGGGAGGGTGAAAGAAAGGTAAGCAGCTGAGAACAAAAAGGGATAACTGGGAACACCCGGGGTTCTGCTTCTCAGGCCAGAAAAGAAGATGCTGAGGGTGAAAGTGAGGTCTGGAAGCCTAAGTGTTTCCACTGCCACAAGGTGGGACACTTTCATGCAGAATGCTGGAAGTTTTGAGGTAAATCCATGGACTTATTGGGGTACACAAGGCCAATGCAGAGAAAGGGGCCCTGACCAACAGTAATATGTAATGAGAGAGGAATAATTGACAATCTAATTGTGCGAGACCCTTTGGGGATGAGCGACCATAATATGATAGAATTCTTCAAAGTGACATAGTTGATTCTGGGACTAGGGTCCTGAATCTTAGTAAAGGAAAATATGAAGGTATGAGGCGCGAGTTGGCGATGATGGATTGGGAAATGTTACTTAAAGGGACGACGGTGGAAAGGCAATGGCAAACATTTAAAGAGCGCGTGGATGAACTGCAACAATTGTTTATTCCTGCCCATTTACCTCCTCTCTCCTCACTATCCCAGGCCCCAAACACTCCTTTCAGGTGAAGCAGCGATTTACTTGTACTTCTTTCAATGTAGTATACTGTATTCGCTGCTCACAGTGTGGTCTCCTCTACATTGGGGAGACCAAGCGCAGACTGGGTGACCGCTTTGCGGAACATCTCCGCTCAGTCCGCAAGCAGGACCCTGAGCTTCCGGTTGCTTGCCATTTCAACACTCCCCCCTGCTCTCATGCTCACATCTCTGTCCTGGGATTGCTGCAGTGTTCCAGTGAACATCAACGCAAGCTCGAGGAACAGCATCTCATCTACCGATTAGGCACACTACAGCCTGCCGGACTGAACATTGAGTTCAATAATTTCAGAGCATGACAGCCCCCCACTTTACTTTCATTTTTAGTCATTTTTAGTTATTTTTTCTTCCCTTTTTTTTGCATTCCTTTTTACATTTTTTACAATCTTTTTTTGCATTTATTTCATTTCATCTTAGTTTGTTCAGTTTGCTTACCCACTGTTTTTTTCAGGTTGTTTTTCTTCAGGTTTGCACTTGCTGATGTTCAATATTCAGTATATTCACACCTATTCTGTACTAATGCTTTGTCTTTCAACACACCATTAACATATTGTTTGCCTTTGCTCCGTGACCTTTTGGTCAGCTATGTGGCCTGGTCCAATCTGCACCTTCTCCTTTGTTATCTCTTGCCCAACCCCCACCTCACTTGTTTATAATCTGTGACTTTTCTAATATTTGTCAGTTCCGAAGAAGGGTCACTGACCCGAAACGTTAACTCTGCTTCTCTTTCCACAGATGCTGCCAGACCTGCTGAGTGAATCCAGCAGTTCTTGTTTTTGTTTCAGATTTCCAGCATCCGCAGTATTTTGCTTTTATTTTAATTGTTTATTCCTGTTTGGCGCAAAAGTAAAATGGGAAAGGTAGCCAAACCATGGCTTACAAGGGAAATTAGAGATAGCATTAGATCCAAGGAAGAGGCATATAAATTCACCAGAAAAAACAACAGACCTGAGGATTGGGAGCAGTTTAGAATTCAGCAAAGGAAGACTAAGGGATTGATTAAGAAGGGGAAAATAGAGTATGAGAGCAAGCTTGTGGGGAACATAAAAACTGACTGTAAAAGTTTCTATAGGTATGTGAAGAGAAAAAGATTAGTGAAGACAAATGTAGGTCCCTTACAGTCAGAAACAGGGGAATTTATTATGGGTAACAAAGAAATGGCTGACCAAATGTCTTCACAAAGGAGGACACAAATATCATATCAGAAATGTTGGGGAACACAGGGTTTAGTGAGAAAGAAGAACTGAAGGAAATCAATATTAGTAGAGAAATACTGTTGGGGAAATTGATGGGATTGAAGGCCGATAAATCCCCAGGGCCTGATGGTATGCATCCCTGACTACTTAAGGAGGTGGCCCTAGAAATAGTGGATGCATTGGTGGTCATCTTCCAAGATTCTATAGACTCTGGAACAGTTCCTACAGATTGGAGGGTAGCTAATGTAACCCCACTATTTAAAAAGGGAGGTAGAGAGAAAGCAGGGAATTATAGACCAGTCAGCCTGACATCGGTAGTGGGGAAAATTCTAGAGTCCATTATCAAAGATTTTATAGCAGAGCACTTAGAGAACAGTGGTAGAATCGGGCAGAGTCAGCATGGATTTACGAAAGGGAAATCATGCTTGGCAAATCTACTAGAATTCTTTGAGGATGTAACTAGTAGAGTTGATGAGGGGGAACCAGTGGATGTGGTTTATTTGGACTTTCAGAAGGCTTTTGACAAAGTCCCACGTAAGAGATTAGCGTGTAAAATTAAAGTGCATGGGATTGGGGGTAGTGTATTGTGATGGATAGAAAATTGGTTGGCAGACAGGAAACAAAGAGTAGGGATAAATGGGTCTTTTTCTGAATGGCAGGCAGTGACTAGTATGGTGCCACAGGGACCGGTGCTAGGACCCCAGCTATTAACAATATATATTAATGATTTAGATGAGGGAACTAAATGTAATATCTCCAAATTTGCAGATGACACAAAACTGGGTGGGAGGGTGAGTTGTGAGGAGGATGCAGAGAGGCTTCAGGGTGATTTGGACAAGTTAAGTGAGTGGGCAAATGCATGGCAGATGCAGTATAATGTGGATAAATGTGAGGTTATCCACTTTGGTAGCAAAAACAGGAAGGCAGATTATTATCTGAACGGCTATAAACTGAGAGAGGAGAATACGCAGCGAGACCTGGGTGTTCTCCTACACCAGTCGCTGAAGGTAAGCATGCAGGTCCAACAGGCAGTAAAAAAGGCAAATGGTATGTTGGCCTTGATAGCGAGAGGATTCGAGTACAGGAGCAAGGATGTCTTGCTGCAATTATACAGGGTCTTGGTGAGGCCATACCTGGAATATTGTGTGCAGTTTTGGTCTCCTTATCGGAGGAAGGATGTTCTTGCTATAGAGGGAGTGCGGCGAAGGTTTACCAGACTGATTCCTGGGATGGCGGGATTGACGTATGAGGAGAGATTGAGTCAGTTAGGATTATATTCGCTGGAGTTCAGAAAAGTGAGGGGGGACCTCATAGAAACCGATAAAATTCTAACAGGACTTGACAGGGTAGATACAGGAAGGATGTTCCCGATGGTGGGAGAGTCCAGAACCAGGGGTCATAGTCTAAGGATACGGGGTAAACCTTTCAGGGCTGAGATGAGGAGAAATTTCTTCACCCAGAGAGTGGTGAGCCTGTGGAATTCACTACCACAGAAAGCAGTTGAGGCCAAAGCATTGTATGTTTTCAAGAAGGAGTTGGATATAGCTCTTGGGTTTAAAGGGGTCAAAGGATATGGGACGAAAGCGGGAACAGGTTACTGAGTTGGATGATCAGCCATGACCATAATGAATGGCGGAGCAGACTTGAAGGGCTGAATGGCCTACTCCTGCTCCTATTTTCTATGTTTCTATTTAAGAGTATGACAGAGCAAGCTGTAGCTCTGACTGCAGCTGTTAAGCCAGGTACAAAAACTGCTACGAGTGCGGGGGACGTGAACAGGATACCTGAGAGGTATAGGGAATTCTTGTCAAAAGGAATTGTAACTCCTTATCCCTCAAGGTAAACCTATAGTTATACTTAGGGATACAGGAGCCACCTAAACTCTTTTGCTGGGGAAAGGCATAACTTTTCCACCAGCGAACATACTGAATGCCAAGGTTTTAGCGAATGATATTGGTGGGGAGTATATACCTGTACCATTGTATCGGGTGCACCTGGAGTGTGACCTACTGTCTGGAAACGTAACCGTAGGAGTTGTCTATAGTTTGCCTGTAGACAAAGTTGACCTACTCCTGGGGAATGATTTGGCCGAAGTGAAGGTAGTAGCTTCTCCAGTAGTCATGGAAAGACCAAGTGAAGTCAAAGAGACAGAGCAGTTGCAGGAAAAGGTTCTAGGAATATTTCCTTCATGTGTAGTAACCCAAACAATGGCTAAACAAGTTCCGTTGTCGGAGGTCAAATTGGCATCATAGACAGATATCCGAATATCTGAAACTTTCTTTGGGGATTTGAATAATCCGAAGGAAATGTTCAGTAAGTCTTCTCTGATCAAGGCTCAGCAAGCCGATACAGAGTTAAATAAAGTAGCACAATCAGCTCTAACTGAAGCTGAAGCAAAGGGAGTTCTGGAAGGCTACTATATTAAAAATGGGATTCTGATGGATACCTCAGCACAGACCTGCGGACGAAGAATGGACATAATTCACCAGATGGTGGCACTGCCCAAGTATCGCTGGGAAATATTAAGGATAGCCCATGAAATTCCTATGGTGGGACATGTGGGGATCCGGAAGACCCAATCAAGTTTAAGTCAACATATTTACTGGCCAGGTCTTTCCAAGGACGTGATGCAGTTTTGTAAAACGTGCCAGATTGTGGGAAAACTACAAACTGCCATAAAATCGGCACCTCTAATTCCCATACCAATTTTTGGGGAACCATTTACTAGGGTGTTGGTAGACTGTGTGGGACCTTTACTGAAAACAAAAGCAGGATATCAACATACACTCACTATCATGGATATGGCTACTTAGTTCCCAGAGGCCATTCCCTTGAAAACAATTTCTGCTCAGGTAGTGGTAGAGAAGTTAACCCAGTTCTTCACTAGATGTAGATTACCGATTGAGATCCAGTCGGATCAAGATTCCAATTTTATGTCTCAAATTTATCAGGAAGTTATGAGTAACCTGGGTATAACAGAGTTAAAGTCTTCAGTATATCACCCACAGGCACAAGGGGCTTTAGAACGGTACCATCAGACCCTCAAAATGATAATCAGGGTATACTGTCATGAATATCCCCATGATTTGGAAAAAGGGCTGGAATTTCTTCTGTTTGCCACTAGGGATTCATCTAATGAGCTTTTAGTCGTTTTGAATTAGCTTTTGGACATGAGGTAAGGGGTCCTCTGAAACTAATCAAAGAAAAGTTTTTAGAACAGATGAACGAATCTTCCATATTGGATTATGTATCCGTGATCCGGGACAGGCTCACGAGAGCCTGCAAAGTGGCTCAGGAACACCTGAAAGCTTCCCAAACAACCATGATGAAATGGGCAGACAAGCATGCCAAGACCTTAACATTTCAACCAAGGGATGAGGTGTTAGTATTTCTGCCTTTACAGGGTGAACCGCTGAAAGCATGGTTCAGTGGACCATTTAGTCAAAAGAATTGGTAAAGTAAATTATTTGATTGATGCCCCAGATTGTTGGAAACAGAATCGGCTATGTCACATCAATATGTTGAAACAATATCACCGCCGGGAGCAGGATAAGCAAACACAGGTATGTCAGGTAGTAGAGACAGTGAAGGATGAAAGGGATAGTGAGGATGAGGCAGAAAGAGGCCGAGACAATTCTCAAATTGAACTCCCTACTATCCGGTTAGCTGATACTGAATTGTTAGGGAGATTGGACACTATGCTTTCATACTTAGATGCAGAACTATGAGAAGACCTAACAAGGCTACTCACAGCATTTAAAGGAGTCTGTAGGGACACACCAGGATGTACAACCTTAGCCATACATGATATGGATGTCGGAGAATTCTCTCCTATAAAACAGCATCCTTATCACTTAAGTTCAGAGAAACAGGCCCAGGTAAAAGCAGAAATCCAATACATGCTGGAAGACCACCTAATTGAACCCTGTCAAAGCAGCTGGAGTTCCCCAGTCGTATTAATGCCAAAATCTGACAGTTCAACTAGATTTTGCATAGACTACAGAAAGGTTAATGCAGTAATAAAAGCAGATTCCTAGCCAATTCCTTGTTTTGAAGACTGTATTGACAGAGTTGGCAGTGCCACATTTCTTACAAAAATAGATTTGTTAAAGGGATACTGGCGGGTTCCTTTAACACCCTGAGCTAAAGAAATATTGGCCTTCATCACACCAGATGGTCTTTTCCAATGCTGAGTTATGTCATTTGGGCTAAAAAATGCCCCAGCAACTTTGCAGAAACTAATGAACCACAGTGTTTCAAACTGTGTGGTTTACCTTGATGATGTGCTGGTATATAGTGACACTTGGAAGGACCATTGGAACAACTAAAAGCTCCATATAGAAAATTACAGTCAGCTGATTTGGTGATAAACCTGGCCAAAAATTAATTTGCAAAAGCGCGGGTAACCTACCTAGGGTATATAGTAGGGCAAGGACAAGTGTCACCAAGAACAGCAAAAGTACAAACATTGATGGAGTTCCCTGCCCCTAAGACTAAACAAGAAATCATGAGGTTTCTAGGGATGTGTGGTTTCTACCGCAGGTTTGTTTCAAATGTTAGCACTATAGCTGCTGCACTGACAGATTTGCTACAAAAAAAAAGCCAAGGTAATGTGGTCCGGAGAGTGCCAAGCATCTTTTGAGAGGCTGAAAGCCATTTTGATCAATGAACTAGTGCTGACTGCCCCAAATTTCACTAAGCTCTTCAAGGTAGTAATTGATGCTAGTGACCTGGGGGTCGGTGCTGTCCTGTTACAAGATGATGAATTGGGCATAGAAAGGCCAGTGGGATACTTTTCCAAAAAGCTAAAACAACACCAAAAGAGATACTCTACAATGGAAAAAGAAACCCTGGGCTTACTACCAGCTCCTAAACATTTTGAAGTACATGTCTGCCACAACTACAGAAAGACACTGGTATATACTGACCATAACCCCCTAGCCTTTGTGGAAAAATTAAAAAATCAGAATGCCAGACTATTTCGATGGAGTTTACTATTGCAGCCCTATCACCTAAAGATTATCCATGTTGTGGGGAAAAACAATGTAATTGCTGATGCTTTGTCCAGAATTTAAATTTGCTTTGAGTTATCTGAGGACAAAGTTGGTATAGGGCATAACTGTATTAGTTACAGGTAAAGAGTGAATGAGAATGAGTGTGTAAATGTGTTTTCATATTTTTTTCATCTGTTTTTCCACACTTTGTAATGAAACACATTTAAAATTGGCATTTCATTCCTCCAAGGATAAAAAAAAGTACTTGCATTTTTTAATATTTTGTGAGGACTCATGTTTTAAAATTGTGGAAATGGATTCCTTTGGAGCTCTGAAGCGATTATATAGATGCTGGACTTTTTTTTAAAAAGTCACTGGAAGGACTTTGGGACTTGGTTTAGAAACACACTTACTGGAAGTCACATGTCTTCAGCTAAATAAACAACAGGAGCCTTGTGACTAGAAGGAGTTGTTTACAGAGATGTGACATGTCAAGATTTATGATGGTCAAGAGTTGGTTTCGTTTTGGATTGTTTTGAGTTAGTTGGGATTGCAGCCTGCTGAGAGAACACAACTCATCTTGTGTGACCTCTCTGAGAAACCCTGAGAATCCACTGTGATAGCTGAAAACCCTGATGCCACATTTCTCCTGGAAAGTCTGTCAGACCAAACCTCGACGCCTGAAGAGAGCTGCTTCAAAAAGATCCCAGTGACAGTCGACTTGGGATGCCAGATTAAAAGAACAACTGACATCATTCCATATCTTCTTTTCCTTCAAGAATTAACAAGCATTTGGCCAAAATTTATTCTTGTCTTTTTTGTAAAAAGACCTCTGCAGAGAAAACTTCTTCATTGTTTCTTTAACCGGTGGGCGGGTGGGTGTGTTGGGCTAGTCTAAAAGTGAACTTTCATATTTCAATCTGTGTGTTAGTGCTTTGCACCTTTCCTGATAATGTCTTGTTTTATAATAAATTGATAATTTTGTTTATTAATGAAACTTGGTTGGTGAATTTTATTCTGAAATAAACAGAGTATACAATAGGCAGTATCAATAACTGAGTAAACATTTAAATATATGTAATGGCCCGTGGAGAAGTGGAACTAGAGAAAGATAGTGCACTCTTCCAGCCTCGGTCATAACAAGAAAAATAATTATTTCCACTGAACTTTCAACTTTGTGAAACAGAAGTGAAGTAATAAACATCAACTCAAAACTAAAAGGTGTCCTTGTGTCACTAATTTACGCTCATTTCCTCACAGTCTTTTAGAAATAAACAAATAAAGAAATGAAAGATCATTGTGAATGACTGTGAGGGAAGACTGATCCTTTATTGCAATGAAGATTGTGTAATTGCACGAAAATTCTCCAGCCCTGATGTTTTGCAGGAAGGGAGCAGAAACAGAATGCCGAAAGGGTACAGTTACAGGAGTGTCCACTGATTATTTTCTTTTAAGCGGTATAAAATCTCTTATGGAATAAAGCAAAAACATTGGTTGGACAGCGAGGAAAATGTGGGTTACTGAAAACATTATATAAACAAGTATGTGAGCAGAGAGAGAGATTAGCACAATTATGTTGCAATTCTAAAACCCGTCAATCTGTTGACAAGAATAGCTCTCTTGTTCCCTTTATTTGGCACCGTTCATTTGCGTGACTGTATTTCAGGATTTAAAGGACCACTGAGCCTGTTTGATGTCCAAAGGGGTGTACACTAGCGTGTACATAGCCTGTAAATTGATCCTCGTACTGCCATCGTCATAGCGACTCAGTGAAACAATGAGCTTTTGGTGTCTCCGAATGCCTTACAGCGACAAATTGAGAGATCGGTAAAAACATTACTGTTATGCAAACACACAACCATAATGTCATGCTGTTTAGCTCTCAATCCCATGAAACTGGGGTTACGATCACAATGTGCAGTTCAATATGTCTGTAATTATAGTCATGATGTAACTGAGTCCATGAGAACGTTTAGCTAAACTTAAATATATTTTAAGCTTATTTGGCTGATGTATGGACTCCGGTAAACTTGACCCGAAGGTTCAAACAGTGGAAATCTCGCAAAACAGATCCAAAAATATTCTTGAGATTAAATAAAACCAACCGTTCAGATTTGGAGTCCCCCGTTAAGACGGGAATTTCAGACCCAACATAATTTGAGAGGAGTTTTGGTGAGAATATGATTGAAAAAACAAAACAGAAAGCATGGTGCTGAAAGTGTTAAACCCCTAACCCTATCTCCGATGCTTTTCACCATGCTGCTCCTGTAAACCCTGACAGGATCGGTCGAAAGGTCAGCTTGTTCTCTGCCTCGCACCTCGGGAATTTTATGCTTTCCTTGAAATCCAAACGTGGGATAATTTAGCTTCAGTCGAATCAGGGCTTCCTTTCTAATCCTTTAATTAAATTTGTGGCAAATTGACTAGCTGGACTAAACGTGTTTCATTCCTCCCGGTGACCCAATCCATCTCGCATCCCATTGACAGTTCACGTCCTATATGAGGCACAATGCCCTTACTGATGGCTTCCCTTTTCACCTCTCCTGGACCCCCATTGTTAGCTGATTGGGGTTAGCATTTGGGAACAACGCGAACCACAAACAGTCATTGATATCAGAAAGTGCTCCAAATCATCAGCAGCTCCTGTGGAAAACTTGACATCTCTTGATATATATGCACATGAAATAGTGAGCCTATAGAACTCAGTCAGTAGTGCAATAGCAAGTCTGTGCCACTGACATTTCAGTTCTTCTAAATTATGACTTTCCTTTCACAATGCTACAATTTCATGCAATGTTAGACGAGAAGAATAGGTAAGTGTGAACAATTGCAGAAAATGTTAAAAATTAAGTGCAATTGTAAAAGAGACATTAAACATTACAGGGTAGTAACAGGCAGAAATCACTCGTAACTTTACCAAAATACTCCTCCTTTAAATGGAACCTAAGCACAAACCCACTGGAAGCAGGGTTTCACCCTCTCCAGATAGCCGGGGCTTTCAAATCATGGAGGTAAAAGTTAAACAAAGCACAATGGTAAAATGTTTCAACCCAAGCCGTATCGCTGCTCATGGTCAAACGGCTGACACATTGGAGTGGATCTCAACCACCTTCAAACTGGGCTCAAGTTACAAAAAAAACTGCGGCAGCTTCTGAAACAGACGCAGCAGGAGAACTCCGGAGTCACACTGTACAAAAACAAACCAAAATAAATACCATCGTCCTGTCTGTCAATAGTTAACGCACAAAAAGCCTAAGGTTTGAGGAAAATTCAGGGAGTTTTTAAAGGAATGAATTCTGGACACCTGGAGCTGGGTGCTTTTTAAACATCGGTGTGTTTGCAGATTTGCTTGACCTTTTTTGTCACCAACATATCAGGTAAATAATTATATTCCATAAAATGACTACGCACAGCACACGGTCTCTTATCTCTCCCTTCTTCACACAACGTAATATATTTGCAGAGTAAATGCGTTGCACGTGCTTGGAGAAAGTTCCACAAGATAAATAACTGGTGAAAATACTCTACACATGCACAGAGTACAGTTTTTACCCAACGTTCTAATTATCTTTAACATCTCTTTCTAAGAAGGAGTTTTCAGCTTACACTACAAAGGTCACTAAGGGTCATAATTTTTGACCTCGCGTTGAACCCATGCTCCCTTTTCTTCTCCCACTGATGCTCCGGCAGGGTCACTGATGCAAAGCCTATTATTGGTGTCCGTGGCTAAAAGGCATAACCTATCAAAAACAATTTTCAAATTATCAGTGGCATGAGAATGTCTGAGTTCCGAAGCAGAAACAGAAGGATGGTAGCTGAGACTGTCTAGACTCTATGGTATGCCAAGACAAGCTCCCCTGTAGCTGACATGCTCTGAACTCAAGGGGGTCAGAGAAGCAGGCCAAAGTTTCTCTGGAACTCCCAGGCTGAAAGACAACCCTCCCAGAATGCACTCTGGATTGCTCCAGGGGTTCTACCACAGCAAAGTCAAAGAAGAAAGAACAAAGACTTTTACTAGTCCTACAGCAGCTTGTCGTATCTTTTCTTTTTACTTCATTATCTATTAGCTTTCCTGGGCCCTCATGCCCACATGTAGATTTTTACAGCCTCTTAAATCACATACCATTTTAAATCTGTATGAATCAAGGGTGTACAGTATAATACAACAGGGCTGCATCGGAGTTCAAGGAAGGGGAGAGTGCTTGTACTCTTATTGGAGGCTGTGGTGCATATTGGAATATATCTGTACATGTGATTTGTGGCTATACATGTTTGACTTCCAAGTGTGAATTTACCTCTGGAAACATAGCGATGTCATCCATAGGCGGCAGGCATCAATGTGGGGACACTGACTGGTACTATTCCACACCTTTCACACTCAATGAATGGCTAACAAGACAATGTGAGGGATTTAATTGTTTAACTCCTCATCGGGCACATTTTCACCTTCACTGATTGCCCACCCATTACTAAATCTGCCCAGTTGTCATTTGCAATGGGCAGCTTCTTTAATGGGCAGGTGAGCAGCTCTGCTAGTTTACCAGCCAAGTGCTGACAGTGAAGATTACCCCCAAGCACCTTCAACTCCCACTCGGCATCATTTTACCGCCCCCCCCCACCATCTCTGTACCGGGGTGGGGGGGGGGGGGGGTTAAATTTCATTCTTTTTTTAAACTAATCATTAAATCTCTCCTTATTCATTTTATGTCCAAAACAGCAAAATACCTTTTGTTGGGAACAATCTCGGCATTTAAACTCATAAGAGGAATGTGAACCTGGATTAAAGTTAATATTTTCAGATGAATAGGAATGGGCCGCGTGCTTCTTGAGCTCGACATAGGTGTTCCAGTCAAGTTTTGGGGAGGGCACATTATTTACATAATTTCTAGGGCCTTAATGAGCTTGTGGCATGCTCTGAGCTGACATAATGCATTGAACATGTGGTAGGCCAGACGTCTCCATGCCAGATAATGCAGGGCATTTCTTATTTATTATCTATCCAATAATGAGTAGCAGTTGGGTAGCTGTTCTTCTTCCCTCCTGAAGGTGTTGACTTTTAGTTGGACACAGTACCATAGGCATCATTCATGCTCTAGTGCCCTTAGTGACCATTCTTTCTCTGTGAGCTTAGCTAAGGTATGTTGGGAAGCTACTCCCCCAGTTTATCATTAATTGACTGGGTTATAGTATAGCAATCAGGAGCACTGGCTCATTTTCCCCTTTCAATTCCAAGAGTACAGAGACAAAATATAGACAAGGGATCCCTTTTTGGTTACGTATGGATCATTTATCTTCTGGGTTTACCAAATAAGTTATCAGAGGAACAGTGCGGGATATCATTTATATCTTTTGAGTGGACCGACTCAATGATCTATGATAGATGATGGCAATTTATTGCAGAGGAATAAGTAGGATAAAATTTATACACTCTGGTTCTTCACAATGTTAGGAAAGCAATCAGAGATAAATATGGGGGTAGTATTTCCATGAGGATCCCGCAATTTCTCTAACCTCAGCGGAAGATTGGCAGAAGCCTCAGAGAAATGGTGGCAATTACAGGAGATTGGGAGAATGCCTGTGGAACTGACTAGCGATGAACTTAAATTCTACAGGTGATATTACAGCCTATACGAATGTGTTAATGGCAGGCTGGTTCCAGTGGTGTCACAAATGACAATCTTTTCTCACAGTCCCATCTGCTCTGTCCAATGGTGTCATTCACATAACCAAATTCAAACCATATCATTGAACATGGTGCCCCACCTTTACCTGAGACCATCTCATAGAATAATGAAGCAGGTCATTCAGCACTGGCATTGTCAAGTGTTGAGTCAAGTTGCAGATTATAAATGAAGAATTTGTTGAGGCATTCACCGTGGGTGATGTTCACAAAATGAATTACTGAATTATATTTCATCAGCTCAACCATTTAGTAGGAGACCAAAAGAGGAAGAGGGGCAATGCTTACAATTTTTAAAGTGTGAACGTGTGAGAGTTAGTGTCATAAACAGGGGACATGTCGGTACAAATTGGATGGATTGGCACTCATCTCTCAGCCAAGAATTTGTCTCTCATTTAAAACCACATCAAAGAACACAATCCAGTCCTAACCACCTCCAGCTAGGAGATGGCAAAACTGGTGTGTTATGCTACAAAATACTTTTTCTTCCATTTTGCCAAAGCATGAGTTCACAAATCATGCAGGATTATTTTTGGTAAAGAAACATTAAAGTTGGGATAGCAAGAAGCTGATTTCAATGGCTGGACAGCACTTTTCAGCTGGAGGTGCTCCAGCATTCATTCAGAATCAGTGCAAAAAATGGTCAAAATGATCCATTTTGAAAATAAATTAATTGTACACACTATAGGTCAAAAAACATTTCCGAACACTAGCACCTTTTCATTTCTTGTGTAAATTCCAACTCTTCATTTTTTAGTTTCATAATTTCCGACTCAAGCATTGACCGGCAATGCTGTAAAGATGAAGAGAAATAATAAAGCCACCTGAACTACTTATTAATAGGAAACATCAGTGCATTATAGTTGGTGCTATGATAGTAAATAAGAAGAAAGACTTGCATTTATATAGCACCTTTCATGACCACTGGACGTCTCAAAGTGCTTTACAGCCAATGAAGTACTTTTTGACGTGTAGTCATTGTTGTAATGCAGGAAACACAGCAGACAATATGTGCACAACAAGCACCCACAAATGGCAATGTGATAATGACCAGATAATCTGTTTTTGTAATGTTGATTGAAGGATAAATATTGACCAAGACACCAGAGATAACTCCCCTGCTCTTCTTCAAAACTGTACCATGGGATCTTTCATATCCAACTGAGCAAGCAGCTGGAGCCTCCGTTTAACATCTCATCAGAAAGACAGCATCTCCAGCAGTGCAGCACTGGAGTATCAGCCTTGATTTTTGTGCTCAGGTTCAGGAATGGGACTTGAAACCAGAACCATCTGACTCAGAGGCAAGAGCGCTGCCTACTGAGTCATAGCTGACACATGATAGTGAGCTTTAATATGTCAGATGTGACGCTTCATGCATGAATCCAGGATCCCATAATGATGGGATGAAAAAGAACTCATTAAATATATGTAACACCTATATCTTTTCTGTTAGCCCAATATCTGATCATTCACAGTTAATAAAACTGGTTCTCAGAGTGGTGACTGATGCAGGTTTATATGATGTGATTCACCGTGTGACTTTGACCCATGCAGAATATAAGCCTGTGTCTGACATATTATGAACGTACTGCTTGTTTGGCATGAATATCCTGCCTGGGATGAAGTAACAGCATGATTGTCTTGTTTCCCCTGCATGGATATGTGCCTCATCTTTCTTCATCTTTGTAAATATCTATTATTTCAAGGATCTGCTTTCACAATTAGTGGGTTCCAAAAGCTTGGGGTTAGTATGTTTATCTTTCAGCTGATGTTGCATTGGAAGAAAAATAAACCCTTCAGTGTTGATTATTGTAAAGCAGACCTTGTTGTGGCTGGAGGAAGCTTACAAATCAGCAAAGTTCATCAAGAAGACTGATGGTATTTACTTCCAAATGCTTATTTTGGAGGCAAATTCCATGGTTGCTATAGTAATCTCTCATTTGGACGGCAGCCTTGATTAGTTTGAAATATGGGCGACTAATAAGCTCTGTCCATAACTCCAATCATCTAATTACACTGCATCGGGGTGATATCAAATACATTTTTTTAAAACTTCTACAGGACCTGATGACGAACAATGGTTCACAGCAAGACATGGCACTCCCTGAAAAAAGAAATCCCTTCAGATAAAGTAGCATTCTTTGACTGAAATGTTTAACAATGGAGGAAAACTGTTATGATGCCATCAAGGCTGAAGTAATCTTGGCCAACTAGTTTGAATCCAATTTGATAATTGCTTGTTTGGCTTGTTCATTATATGAAAAACCTAATTTTGCTTGACAATTTTTTAGCTCAAAATTTGGTTTAAAAATAGGTCTAAAATTGCTGAAAAGTATGACGTCATTTGCAGTATATAAGAAGCCAAAAAGCTGTCAATAAATGTCTGCCATAAGCAAAACTTGACAGTTTACTGATTACTTGCCATTGTTTGTGCAAACAGAAGCTACTATTATTTTAGCTGGTGTTCCCAATCTTCCCACTTAAATAGACAACAACCAACCTTTGCCAAGATATCATTTACTCCAATATACCAAATGCCAGGGTACAATAACCCATCATCGTGAAATTAATTGTTTCTCAATGGTTTCATTTAACTGCCACTCAATTTATTGCTACAACTGATGGCGCATTGATGAAACAAAGACATTGGGAACCAATATAAATTAACATGTTATTAGACATTCAGAGAATTTAAGGCCCCACATAAAAACATGACACAACAATAATCATTCAGGAACCAAATCCTTAGATATCTTTAAAACATCCATTCGACTCAGGCACCAGTAATGAAAAGAATTTCAGCAAAACAGATTAATAACTATGTATACATTAATTCTAAACTAGTTAATATAAGCATGTGTTTTGGGAGAAATGTCATTCATAAATCACAGGAGCTGGCACTTTGGAACAGTTTCCTAGATGGAGGTGAGGGCTTCATTTTAAATGGGCAAAGGGAGAGATTAGGGTTGTTATGTTTCTTGGCTTTCAAAATAAAATCTGTTTGCCTTGGTAGGATGCTTAAATCCCATCATCAGGCTCAACCAAGACTGATCTAATCCCATGGAATCAAGTGAATACATATAATGGAGCATTGCCAGATTTGCTTTTCAGGGTCAAATGAGATGTCAGTAGAGTTTCGGGAACAAACTTTAAATCGTTTAAGGACTGAGGGAGGATTTTAGCAATTTTTTAAAATACAGTTTTACAATGCATCCTTGTTCCAAGCACAATTACAGCCAAAGTGGAGAATTCTTCATCCAAGGAGAAAAGTTCAATACAAAGATGTGCATTCAACTGTAAAATGTGGCTGACTTTTTCAATCTTAAAGCAAATATAGTTGGTGCAGCACTAAATGCCACCTAGAAACCACAGCACACTTCAGATATCAATCACTTCAAAATAGGTTTCCATAACATTTTGTCCATTGATTTTGATGAGCCTGAATGACTGAACTTACAATGCTGAATAAGCTGACTGCTATTCTTTTGCGGGAAACACAAATCCCCATTAAACAGAAGAATTTATTGACGAAGCGTTTATAGCTGAAGATCACAAGCTGACTACTTCCAGAGTACAACAAATTTGGAAATGTTTCTTTATTCTTTTCAATTTTGTGGATTGATTTTAATAGAAAAATTTGGTAGTTAGTTTATTGCTCGCAGATAGAAATTGGATCGAGTGCAGCTAGGGCATGCAGTGCTCAGAAGGGTCTGAATCAGAGCTGTCAAGATGACCATATAATTTCACATGATTGGGATAAATAACATACGTAATAGTGAGCTGCACTATATGTTATAGAGATTGTCTCCCATAGCATTCTGCACTGCGATTTGCATCTTCAGTCAGGTTCCCCAAGTCACCACACTGCAACAGAGCTTCACCTTGGCTCCGACAGTCAATTATAGAATTATACAGAACAGAAGGAGGCCATTCAGCCCGTTGTAGCTGTGGTGGCTCTTTGAAAGAGCTATCCAAAATTTCCCACTCCCCTTCTCTTTCCCCACAGGCCTGCATATTTTTTCCTTTTTAAGTATATATCCAATTCCCTTTTGAAAGTTACTATCGAATCTGTTTCCACCACCCTTTCAGACAGTGCATTCCAGATCATCATAACTGGCTGCATAAACAAACATTTCCTCATCTCCACCTCTGGGTCTTTTGCCAATCACCTTAAAATCTGGGTCCCCTGCTTATTGACTATTCTGCCACTGGAAATAGTTTCACCTTATTTACTCTATCAAAATCCTTCATACTATTTGTTTTGTTTTCAAAAGGAAGATTTCACCATTTCCCTGGTGTTCCAGTTGCCAAACAGTAGATCTGGAAATTTGTTCAGGGTTCACACAGTTCAGTTTCTGCAGCCAAGCTGCTCTTCACTTCGGAATTGAAGCCATTCATCAAGTTTCCAATGATCTCCCCAACAATCCTTCTCCCGCCCCCCTACCTTCCTTGCTGGTCAAGCAAGTTGTAATTGATAGCAGAAGTAACGAGTTGCACAGTGTTGAAAAGTGCATCAAATTCTCAGCTTCAATCATCGTGATGAAAGGGTCAGTCACCCATCAGAAAGTACTTTGGAGCTAAACAATAAATGGGCTTGGCTCAGAAGTGGCTGCGTAGTTCATGTGGAGCCAAAGCTGTTACCTACTTGGCTCCAGCCATGGTTCAATTTGCCCACCGCAGGAATCCCACAATCTGTACAGCACCTCCCTTCCCCCACACCATCCATCACTTGCACTGAATCCTAACTAGATTCCAAGCGAACCAGTCCCTTTCTTTTTTTTCCCAGAAAGAATGAGTGACTAGGCCTTAAGTTTAAATGCTGTTGATTTCCTAAAACTGCTTTTTATAACCCTCAGATAGCCACTATAGCCATCATGATTTCATGAGGGTGCTCCGAGAAATATTGGTCTCGAAGGGCAAGTGAGGAAGAAAGGAAACTGAAACTGTGTTTTCCATCAATCGGTGCTACTTAACAAGAAGGAAATGTATGGGGGTAGTTTCTGCTTTGGGTGCAATTGGTGATCCGATGCAACTGGTACTAGTTTTGGGAGGTGTCTTTTCTCCTCAAGTTTCCAGTCAAACTCATTTGCATATGGTTAAACATAAAATCTGCCATAAACTTCCACAATTGGGCAGTATTTTAGATCCTAATTTACAAAAAAATTACATTAAATATTCTTCGATATATTTGAGACTGCTATGTTTGATAAATATGGTTAAAAATGGGTTCATCACAAAAAATAAGCAATTTTAATCAATGTCTGTTAAGCCGAATTTGCGTAACTCAAAATGACTTTTAAAAACTATGCAGGTAACAGTTATTAGTTATATTGGCGCTTAATAGTCAGTTTCTTAGTTTATTAGAAAAAATCAAAATCTTTTAAAATATGGCTCTTAGTGTTGTGCCTAAAAATGGTCGATTTTCAGAGCCTCCCCAAAGGATGCTAAACTAGTGCAAAAGATTGCAGAATCTCGATTTGCGGTGGGCGTAATGTGCGATTGAAATTCCTCAATCTTTTGCGCTGGAAAACCCAGTGCAACCGAACGGAACCTCCAGGCCATGAAGTTAATAGACAATTATTTCAATTAATTTGTGAATGCTTTGACAATAAATGAAATTAGTTCTCAGCAATTTATTCATAATAATTAAAGTCTTTTCTGTGCAAAAATTATCCAAAAATTTGATTGAAGAATTGTAACTAACACCGCCAAGTGGGAAATTGTGCAAAATAATGTGAATTGTCAGATAATTTGAATTAAGAGGAGTGAGCTGTTTTATAAAATTGATCTGGCAGGGTGATCTTTGAAAGGATGACATTCAACGGGGAGACATTGCTTTGACAACGTCACATTATGGAAGAGCAGGAATGAAAAATAACTCCCCTGCAGAACTTGTAGCAGAAACAATGCAGGAAACGCTCCACGGCTGCTTGTTCACTTACTAACAGATTTTTGCAAGTTATAACTCCCTTGTTGAATAAAGTCAGGTTTGCAAAAGCAAGGATAGACTCCCACTCAATGCACCATAATTAATCTTGGAAGGTCCTTCTACTGACTTCCTATTACAACGCTGTTGTGTTTTCTGGAGAGTTGTTCCAAGTGTTAAAGTTTCTGACCTGCTGAGTATTTCCAGCATTTCTTGTTTTTATTTCAGATTTCCAGCATCCGCAGTATTTTGTTTTTATGAAAGTTTCTGATGTTGTGGTTGACTGTTTTCACTACTTGTATCATTGACTGTAGGTGAAATTTCAAGATAGAACTTTAAAGAAATATAGGGAATTTCTGGTTTTTTAAAGCGTACATGCTACGAGGCTATAGCTATTCTATCCTCAATTTTCTCAACCTGAAGCCCTGTAGGCCCCTGTTTCCAGAGTCTTATTTGGAGGATAAAAGACTGGAGATCCATTGTGCCTGCTTGACAGGCACTTCAACTAGTGTTGTGGGCGGGAGTGGGAACCTAGAATTCTGAACCAGTGCAAACATGATGAGGCCGCTTATGTCTTCCACCCCCCATCCCCAATGAGAAAAACCAGGTCAACTTCAAGTGCGTCAACATCCAATAGAACAAAGTGGCCAGGGTTGCCAAGACGTCAATAAGCAGGAACATTTAGCAGAGCACTGAGAAAATTCCTTTTGCCATTTATGGCCTGTTTTGGTTTCATTTTTAAATCGAAAGAAAGAAGCTGAATTTACTTACAGCCTTTCATGGCCCCGGGACATTCCCTAGCGACAATGAATTACCATCGAAGGGTAGTCACTATTGAAATATAGGGAAACTCAGCATCCAATTTGCACTCAGCAAGGTTCCACAAGCAGCAAGAGAAAGCACCAGGTAATTTGTTTTTCGCTCTGCTTTGAGTAGTGTCATGGCACCTTTCACATCCAGTTGAGGAGGCAAATGGGGGCCTCGATTTAATACCTCATCAGAAAGATGGCATTTCAGGATAGTGCAGCACTCCCTTGTTACTGCACTGATGTCAACTATTTATGTATTCTGGAGTGAGATTTGAACCCACCACCTTCTGACTTGCACTATCACTGAGCAAAGTCAGACATCAATGGCACATAGGTTCCCTGAATTGTGCACCAATTGTTTTACATTTTTCCCACAGCACCATTACAGCCATCAACAGGTTTGCCAATCAAGAACATCCAACATGAAATGTGGGGAAGAAGTGGAGGGTGGCATGCAGATGCCCTATGCCCAATAAGTTCCACTATGCAGCAATGGCTGTGGAGGTAACTAGACCTTGTTTCGGCAGATGATTAGTGCAGCTAAAGGTCCCAACCCTTAAAGTAAGCTGTGACAGCAGGCATGAGGCAGGTACATGTGAAGGCTTGATTAACTGTTATGCTGTTCTTCAGACGCAGTTCTAGAATGCCATTCTTTATCTGATGATGTATGAAGGAAGACATACCAGGGTGATCAGCCAGCAAAGCCTGATTGGTGGCACATTCGCATTAACAACCAACTATATTTGCAGGCATTCTCCCACCTAACTGTGGGAAAAGAGCTTCACAGGGTGGTGATCAGCAGAGCAAATTTAAAAGCAGTTCCTTTTACAGTAATTCACAACAGCCTGTCTTGATGAAATTACAGGGCAAATATGATTATTTACTAAAACGATCCAACAAGTTAATGAGCCGCACTGTGGCAAATGCAATTGATGAGAAATTCACAGAACTAGTTCACGGTAAATGTGCTTTGACGAATTTGCCAACAAAATTCATTATGCCAAAATGTTTCATCAAATCCGAAGAGGTACTGTGACAGTAAACCAGAGGACTGGTCTACCAGCAAACATGCTGACGTTCAATGAAGCTTTAGATTAGATTAGATTAGATTAGAGATACAGCACTGAAACAGGCCCTTCGGCCCACCGAGTCTGTGCCGACCATCAACCACCCATTTATACTAATCCTACACTAATCCCATATTCCTACCAAACATCCCCACCTGTCCCTATATTTCCCTACCACCTACCTATACTAGTGACAATTTATAATGGCCAATTTACCTATCAACCTGCAAGTCTTTTGGCTTGTGGGAGGAAACCGGAGCACCCAGAGAAAACCCACGCAGACACAGGGAGAACTTGCAAACTCCACACAGGCAGTACCCGGAATCGAACCCGGGTCCCTGGAGCTGTGAGGCTGCGGTGCTAACCACTGCGCCACTGTGCCGCCCCTAACATTTTGAGTGTGGTGCACAGATTGAGCAAAAACCAAACCAAGGAAGTAACTGTATTTTTTGTCACAATATGAAATAATGGTTTCCTACTAGAGATTATAACAATCATTTCAAGAACATTCATTTCTGAATTGCATAATAACTAAGTAAAGTATTAAGAACAATTATGAAAAATGTAATGCTGGCTACTTCATTAGAAAAGTAACTAATATGCAGTGGGTTTTCAATCTGACAGCAACTGATGTCCTGTTTAATTCATAACACTTACAAAATTAATATTTAGATCGTAGTCTACCATTTTTGGGTGTCACAGGTACATCACAATCAGTTTGATTATTGGTAGCACCTTACATTTGCAAACTCTAGAACAGAGGCCGAATCCAGTTCTATAAAATACTCATTCTGGCTCATTCTGAACTGTTAATTCCACTTACAGTGTGAAATTGGTGCAATCCTGACATTTATTAATTTCTGATACACCATGTATATGTCAATGGACTTTGGCTTATCAGCTCTGTGATGGCGGTGGCACACGTGCAAGGCTGTGAAATGGCAGAAAGTGTTGTCAAAGTTTGCCTTATGTTGAATCTGTATCTAAGATTTAATGCCAGTGAAATAACTAGGTACTGCAAATGTTGTAGAATCATACAGCAGTTTTACCTACTCTAACAGGCCACAGTTAAGAAGACAACCACTTGAACCTTGGTATCAGTGGCTGTAAATCAGCAGTCTCCAAAAGCCATGTAAAGGCATTAGAATACTGATCCCTAATGATGATAGCAAAACTGATTTGAACTGACTTGAGGAAGAAGCATTGTTGCTTCTCAAGCCCACAAAATCCTGGAAAATCTCCAAGGCCCCAGTTGAATATATGGATTATTCTTCTGCAAGAGCTACTCCTGGAATTATCAGGCGTTTCAAATGCCTTTGCAGAGCTGCAAATCTTTTGGCAAACAGCCCTGCAGTTGAAACCCTGGGGACTGTGCAATGTAAGTGGGGTATGACTTTGACCCTAACAAATGGGTTAAGTAAAGCAGAATTCCCAGGGAACAATTACATTGCTTGCTGTGTCAGCATCTATTTTTCTTGGATTCATTTGCCATTATTCCTGATAGACTGGAGACGTCTAGGGCTGAGTTTTGTGGCTAGGCAACAGGTCCCAACATTGGAAACAGGAGCCGCTCCGTTCGTGCATTGAGCAGCTGCCCGCACGCGATATTACGGTGGCTGGCCAGTTGAGACGAGGGAGGCGCATGGGTTGTCCACTTACACTGCAGGGGCAGGAAGTGAAACGACATTAGCTGATGCTGCGGCATTTGCTGGCGTCTTTTTTTAAAGGACGGTCAGCCTTGCATTCACTGTTGCCTTCCAGCCAGGAGCTACAGCCGGCCTTCCAGGTGACTGGAATACTAAACGGAAGCCTGCAGCCGCAATAGCAGATGGAAGATCACAGGTGGCCCCATGGTTCAGTGATGCCTCCCTGCATGCCAGCGCAAGGCGGGAGGTCCTCTTTCCCAGGGGCGGGAGGAGGAGACCAGCCCACCTTACCAAGAAAGCCTGGACAGAGATCATAGGGGAGGTCAGCAGCCGAGGGGTCACCCAAAGAACCTGGATGCAGTGCCGCAAATCCGTCGATGAATTAATCCGGTCCCCCAATGTGAGTCCACCATACCTCTTTTGCATTTGGGACTTGCAAGTGGCAATGCAAGAGGGTGCACTTGGTGGCAAGGGAGTGACCACCAAGTCGGCAGTAATGGGGCTAGTCAGTAATGCGCTGCTGTCTCGGTGAGAGGCACCCGTCTATCATTTGTGACACCCACAAGGTCCCTCGAGAGTTCAGGAGGCATTCGTGTGCCCCCATCATGGACCACTGGGCTGCTACCAGCATAGGTGTTGTGGTTGTCTCCATGGGTAAACTAACAGTGTCCATTTTTGTACCTGCAGGAGAAGACAGCACATAACACAAAGGACCCCGTATGGAGGAGGTGGCCTTGGAACTGGCAGGAGAGATGCTTTATTGCTGATGGTGGGGCAGGAGTGCCCACCCAAGAGGATGAGTGAATGAGTGCAGGGGCACAAGGATGTATCTGGCACACATGACATTGTGCTTGTGTGTCCACCACTGGACACATGTAGATCCAGAGTGGGGATAGTTGGAATGACGCAATGGGAAGCCCTTAACCCTTTAATCTATCTGCTCTCTCAGGCAGGTCAGGGTCATGCCAAAGGGCGGACAGCTGGAGAGACCGTGGGCCAGCTGGCCATCTTTGAGGAGGAGGGAACCTCAAAGGGTGCACTGTCACATCATTCCCTTGCATCCTCCACCAGATAGTCTCACGTCAGTGGGTATCTGTTCACGCTTAAACTTGGGCACAAAACCTGGTGAGCACATTGCAGACACACCTGAGCAGCTGACGGAAGCTTTGATAACTGAGGGCACTGACAGTTGGAGGACTGTGGGAGGCCCGCCCCACACAGAGCCCTAGGCTGATGATGCACATCTCAAGTCATTGGCAACATGGCAACTGCCGCAGTTGCAGCGAGGCAAAGGAACATCTGGCAGAGATTCCAGAGGTTATGTGCACCCCTGTGCAGACCATGGAAGATTCCATCCAGGCCATGAGTTCTGCCATGTCTCTGGCGTGTGCATGCATGACTTTCTCCAGGCGACCCTCGTGGAGAGCCTGATCCAGCAGAGAACTCAGTTGATGCCGGAGGTGCAAATAGACCTGCATGCCATTGTCTTGTCCATGAGCTCTATGCAGCAGTGGCAGGGTGAGGTGGTGGGGGGGGGGGGGGGGGCGGGAAACAAGGCACCTGGAATCTCCATCAGGTCCTCACCCTTATCAGGTCAGCAGGGAGGTACAAGTGTGCCTTGCAAAGGAGGAGCAGCTGCCTTCCGCATCTGTGAGCTCCTCTCAGGGAGCTCCTGGTGTTAACAGCGGCTCCTCAGCCCCTCTGCCAGTGACACTAGTGCCTCAAGTAGCTGAGACAACCACCTGTGCAGAAGCTCCTCAGCATAGTGGGGCCCTTGAGACCTACGTTAGCCAGAGGACAGCTACCAATTTCATCCCAAGCCACATGCAGCAAGGGATAGAAATGACTCCACCTCAGCTGAAAGTGCAGGGGGAGCACCACGTAGGAGCACATGTAAGAGATTTAAGCATAGCACCTCGCTGCACCTGGAGTTCACAGGTGAAAACTGTATGTAGAAGTTAAGCCTCGCGTTTGTTCTGCTGCGTAATAAAGGGTTCATGTATTGCTACTGCATCTCCTTCCAATTCTTGCTGCCTTTGGGACTTCATCTACAGCCTGGCTCCCTCAATGGGCTGAAAGTGATGAACTAAGCCACGTGCAGTCAGCATTTCAGCCTTGCCAATATGTGAGGTGCACCTGGGGCCAGGGCGATGGAGTGCAAACTGAAGGAGGAGACAGCAGGGCTGCATAAAGGTAAGGCTTTATTGGAATGTTTCTGAAAGGTAGTAAGTGTCATAAGAAATGTCCATGTATAGACATGCTCCGAGGCTCCCTTGCTTGTATCTTATTGTGCCTGGCCTGTGGCCCATGGGTTCCTTCATGACGCATTGCTTGGTCAGCAGCCTTCTCCACAGCCTTATCATCGGAGGAGGCATCGTGCACCATGCGATCCTCACTGTTCAGTGCCTCCCCACTCTGCAGCACCAGGCTATGCAGTACACAGCAGACCACCATGGTACACGAGCCCCTCGGCGGGGCATATTGAAGGACTCCTCAGGATCGATCAACGCACCTGAATCAAATCCTCGACGATCACTTGGCTTGACCCGTGGCAGGTATTGTACCACTCCTCTGCATCCATATGTGGGTTCCTCACAGGTGTAAGGAGCCATGTTCTCAGTATGTAGCCCTTGTCATCCAGTATCCAACCTTGAAGACTGGTGGGGGGCCAGAAAAGATGTGACATGTGGGACTGCCGAAGTATTTAGGCATCGTGGCGATTTCCCAGGAACTGTGTACAGACCTGAAGGATCCATCCGCGGTGGTCCCAGACCAATTTTACAATGAGTGAGTGGAAGCCCTTCCTGTTGATGAAGGCCATTGGCTGGTCTGTGGGAGCCTTGATGGCCACATCAATGACACCCTGCACCTGAGGGAACCCAGCGAAGGCCCCGAACCCAATAAACCTCTCCATTTGACCATGTGGATCGATGTGGTAGTGCACATAGTCACTGGCTCTCTTGAGTAGGGCATTGGTTACCTTCTTGATGCACCTATGCACCATCATCTGTGAGATCCCACACATATCTCCAGTGGATCCCTGGAACGATCCAGAGGGGTAGAATTTCAGAGCCACGGTGATCTTCAGTGGTACTGGCATTAGGTGTCCACCAACCCCAAAGGTCTCGGCCCGTCCTGCAGCATGGCGCAATGATCAGTCATAGCCTCCCTGAAGAGGCGCAGTCTTTGCTGACACTGTCACTTGGAGATCTGGAGGTAGTTGAGCCTCAGACAGTAGACTCTCTCATGAGGGTAGCCTCTTCTGTGCACATGACACTATTCGTATGCCTGTCTGTACCCTCGTCCAGTGTCCCCACCATGAGGCTGGCCCTCTCGTTAGCCCGGAGGTTGCTGATGTCCCGCAACTGTTGTCTGGATCTCCCTCCCTTTCTGCTGCTCCTCCTCTTCAACAGAAGCCCCCAAAACCTGGATGGATGCCATGGCAGATGGCTGTCTCCTTGTGCACAGCCTTCTAACCAGAGGGCACCCTCCCAACCTTTTGCTCACTCCTTTCTTTGGATTAAGTGCCACTGCCCCAATGGTGCCCTGGCAGCATGCCCCCCACAGTGCTGGCACCTTTTCTACCCTCCTACCTTCGGTTGCCAGTGCCTGCACCCTACCTGGCATGGCACGCTGGTTCTCCCATGGCTGCTGGAGAGAGCCAGCACGAAGCTCCTAAAATGTAGTGTAGTGGTGACTTCACCTTTAAGAAACTGTACCTTAAAGAGACAGGCCACTGATGACATCATAGATATCGATAGATATGGCTTGCAAAGAGCACACATACACCAATGAGGAATAGACCTGGACCTGAGATCATACAATGTAGATAAGTAAGACAATAAATAGTGTTTGTGTTGAATCTGAATGTAAAGCCTGAAGTTATCATATCATGAAGATTTAAGAAAACACAGCACAACTCTACAGCTCCCACTTGCTTGCCAGCTTCTTTAACCAGGTAAGGCTCTGAAGTCCCGTGGTTCTTGTGCACCATTAGCAAAATTCAAAATGCGCTGTAAAATTGCAGTCAATTGGTCTGTTAAGTACTTTAATTGCCTTCCCGCTGCATTGATGTGTGATATCTGTCCATGTTGGCTCTTCTTCTTTGGCCTCCTTATCTCGAGAGACAATGGGTAAGCACCTGGAGGTGGTCAGTGGTGTGTGGAGCAGCACCTGGAGTGGCTATAAAGGCCAATTCTAGAGTGACAGGCTCTATCACAGGTGCTGCAGAAAAATTTGTTTGTCGGGGCTGTTACACAATTGGCTCTCCCCTTGCGCTTCTGTCTTTTTTCCTGCCAACTGCTAAGTCTCTTCGACTCGCCACACTTTAGCCCCGCCGTTATGGCTGCCCGCCAGCTCTGGCGAACGCTGGCAACTGACTCCCACGACTTGTGATCAATGTCACAGGAATTCATGTTGCGTTTGCAGACGTCTTTAAAGTGGAGACATGGACGGCCGGTGGGTCTGATACCAGTGGCGAGCTCGCTGTACAATGTGTCTTTGGGGATCCTGCCATCTTCCATGCGGCTCACATGGCTAAGCCATCTCAAGCGCCGCTGACTCAGTAGTGTGTATAAGCTGGGGATGTTGGCTGCCTCGAGGACTTCTGTGTTGGAGATATGGTCCTGCCACCTGATGCCAAGTATTCTCCGGAGGCAGCGAAGATGGAATGAATTGAGACGTCGCTCTTGGCTGACATACGTTGTCCAGGCCTCGCTGCCATAGAGAAGGTACTGAGGACACAGGCTTGATACACTCGGACTTTTGTGTTCCGTGTCAGTGCGCCATTTTCCCACACTCTCTTGGTCAGTCTGGACATAGCAGTGGAAGCCTTTCCCATGCGCTTGTTGATTTCTGCATCGAGAGACAGGTTACTAGTGATAGTTGAGCCTCGGTAGGTGAACTCTTCAACCACTTCCAGAGCGTGGTCACCAATATTGATGGATGTAGCATTTCTGATGTCCTGTCCCATGGTGTTCGTTTTCTTGAGGCTGATGGTTAGGCCAAATTTCGTTGCTGGCAGCCGCAAACCTGTCGATGAGACTCTGCAGACACTCTTCAGTGTGGGATGTTAAAGCAGCATCGTCAGCAAAGAGGAGTTCCCTGATGAGGACTTTCCGTACTTTGGACTTCGCTCTTAGACGGGCAAGGTTGAACAACCTGCCCCCTGATCTTGTGTGGAGGAAAATTCCTTCTTCTGAAGACTGAATGCATGTGAGAGCAGCAGGGAGAAAAAAATCCCAAAAAGTGTAGGTGCGAGAACACAGCCCTGTTTCACGCCACTCAGGATAGGAAAGGGGTCTGATGAGGTGCAGCTATGTTGAATTGTGCCTTTCATATTGTCATGGAATGAGGTGATGATACTTAGTAGCTTTGGTGGGCATCCAATCTTTTCTAGTAGTCTGAAAAGACCACGTCTGCTGACGAGGTCAAAGGCTTTGGTGAGATCAATGAAAGCAATGTAGAGGGGCATCTGTTGTTCGCGGCATTTCTGGTGAAGGGAGAACAGCATGTCAACGGTCGATCTCTCTGCACGAAAGCCACACTGTGCCTCAGGGTAGACGCGCTCGGCCAGCTTCTGGAGCCTGTTTAAAGCGACTCGAGCAAAGACTTTCCCCACTCTGCTGAACAGGGAGATTCCACGGTAGTTGTTGCAGTCACCGCGGTCACCTTTGTTTTTATAGAGGGTGATGATATTGGCATCGCGCATGTCCTGAGGTACTGCTCCCTCGTCCCAGCACAGGCAAAGCAGTTCATGTAGTGCTGAGAGTATAGCAGGCTTGGCACTCTTGATTATTTCAGGGGTAATGCTGTCCTTCCCAGGGGCTTTTCCGCTGGCTAGAGAATCAATGGCATCACTGAGTTCCGATTTTGTTTGCTGTACGTCCAGCTCATCCGTGACTGGTAGAGGCTGGGCTGCATTGAGGGCAGTCTCAGTGACAACATTCTCCCAGGAGTACAGTTCTAGGTAGTGCTCAACCCAGCGGTCCATTTGCTTGCATTGGTCAGTGATTATGTCCCCTGATTTAGATTTGAGGGGGGCGATCTTCTTGATGGTTGGCCCAAAAGCTCTCTTAATGCCATCATATGTTTCTCTGATGTTTCCGGTGTCTGAGGCCAGCTGAATATGACTGCATAGGTGTTGCCAGTAGTCATTTGCACAGCGCCTGGCTGTTCTTTGTGCAGTGCTTCTGGCTGCTTTAAGTGCTACGGATGTTAACTCGCTGTGGGCTTTCTTGTAGTTCAACAGTGCAATGCGCTTAGCGGCTATGACAGGTTCCAGCTCTTCAATATGAGATTGAAACCAGTCTGCATTCCTCTTCGCACGTTTGCCGTAGGTGGTCAAAGCTGACTCATAGATGGCGTCTCTGATGTGGGCCCACTTGGTCTCAGCATCGCCTGTGGGAGTGTTTTGAAGGGCTATTACAAGTGAATTTAGAAATTTTTGTAACAGCTGTGGATGAGAAATTCTGCTCATGTTGATGCGCGGGTGGCCCTTCTGCTTGGAATGATGCAACTTCCTTGGTCTGAGTCTAACCTTGCTGCACACCAGGGAGTAGTCGGTGTCGCAGTCCGCACTGTGGAAGCTGCGTGTGATTTGAACACTGTTTAAGAAGGCTCGCCTTGTGATGGTGAGGTCTAGCTGGTGCCAATGACGTGATCTTGGATGCCTCCATGAAACTTGGTGACAGGGTTTAGTGTGAAAGAACGAGTTGGTGATGCAGAGGTTATGATAGGTACACAACTCAAGCAGTCTCTGTCCATTCTTATTCATCCTTCCAACGCCATAGCGCCCAAGGCAGGAGGGCCATGAGTCATGGTCGGCCCCAACCCTGGCATTAAAGTCCCCCAATAGGAACAGGTGTTCGGTGTTGCGGATGCTACTAACGATATTATGGAGTTCCTCGTAGAACTGGTCTTTAGCTATGTCCATGTTGGCTACCGTCGGTAAAATGCGAAACGACATGAAGATGTTGACGTTCGACATTCCAATTTTATGTCTTGCCCCCCTACTCCTCCAACAAAGTACCAAACAGCCCTATAAAATCCAGTCCCTAGTTTCAGAAAACAATGGTAAAGTAGGCCAGTGGAAAATTTGGGTGAGGAGTTTTGTCATGGGTGCTTGATCACTGAAATTCAAAAATCACAGACTGGGAAAAAAATGTAACTTCAAGCTTTCCTAAGGACGGCAGGGAAATTCCGAAAAGAGGTTCTAGAGCAAACAGCACCAGGAGGAAAATAGTGCGATAATTCAATGGCTGATGATCTTCATAAATAAAAAATAAAGACAGGGAAGAGAAAAATCAGAGAGGTCATGAATTCACAGCGTCTGCGAACTTTCTGTCAAAATTTCAACACTAATCATGAGCTTGGGCTGCAAGAACATGGGCACGTGGGCTTTCATTGCATGGCCAAATTCTTACAAACCTACAGCAATTCAAAACCTCAAAAAGGATCTCAGAATTAACATGAACAATATGCATCACATTCACAATGACATGCCTGGCAGCCGCTGAGGATTTGAAGGTATGCTTGCAATGTCCTGCCAAACATCATTACCACAAATTATGTTTATACAACTCACAGTATTCCATAGCTAACCAGCCATTAAGATGCTGCATCGAGTGGTAGCTGAAGAAACACTTGTAATTGTACCTTTCCAAACTGAAGCGGAAACACTCGAATGATGGTGGCTTTCATATCCTTCTTGAAAAATGTAACATGAGCTCTGGGTCTTGCTAAGACTTTCCCCTGTGCAATTCCCCAGATTTTTCAGGATTTTGATGTTGCTGATTTAACACTTCAATCCCGTTGAAGGGTCATACCTGAAATAGTAACTCTTTCAGATGCTGATCAACTTGCTGTATATTTAATAGTTTTTCCAGATTTTAGTTCAATTTTTTTCCTTTCTTTAACCCCTATCTTGCTTTGACCTGTTCACTGGGCCTTGCTGGAAAAGTGTTGATATTGACCTCTCTGTTCGTACTGGCTTTCTATATCAGACAATGGCCACTACTTTTTCTTCAGCAGTTCAATTTTTTCAGTTCAATATTTCTTCACAAATTGTGACCTTTCTGTTAAAGGAAAATTCCTGTAATGTTCTGCACATGACAGTAAAAAAAACACTTGAAAGGACATTAGGAGGGCGCTGAAACAAAGCTGAAAAACTCCAAATATCCAGAGGCAATTCACCTTCCAGTACTGATGAGCATCTCCCAGTATCAGTAGCACAGCTGTATGTGCTCTCCATCTCTCGGATCACTGTTTTCTAACTGCGTCTGATCTTTCACAGCCTATTGGAGCTCTTTCCTGCCCACCTGATCAGCTCCATGGATGTACCAAAAGGTTTTTTTTAAGATGAAAAGAAACACATTCGCTGGGTTCATTTTGAGGTAACATAGTTTTTATGCAAGTTCAAGTGCCCAAAACCAGGTGCAATTTTTCCTCCAAAGTTTGACACTGAAAAATTGCGAAACTAGTCACATTTTACTGTTTAAACCACCCCTGCCCACTCCCCCACGCCCCTCATTGGGGACAGTCACTTGCAAAGAGTGAGAAAGTGTGGATGGTTGGGCCTTATGTCTGTGCTATTTAGTTCAGCTACCTCATTGGGAACAGAGCTGCCAACTCTGACCAGATGCATTACTGGAGGTGTCAGCACATGCCCCACACTCTCACGATCAGCCACCTAAAAAGAAAATATCTTACATTTATATAGCGCCTTTAATGACCCCAGGACATCCCAAAGGTGCTTTACAACCCAATAAAGTACTTTTGAAGCGTAGTCACTGTTGTAAGGTCAGAAACACGGCAGCCAATTTGCACCACAGCAAGATCCCACAAACAGTAATGTGATAATGACCAGATAATCTGTTTTTGTGATGTTGACTGAAGGATAAATATTGGCCAGGACGCCAGGGATAACTCCCCTGCTCTTCTTCAAACAGCACCATGATGTTTACCAAAAGCTTACAGCGATTCAGGTGAGAGTAGTTGAGTGTTCCTTTAAGTTTAGCTGCTTCCTGCCCAATACGGGCCATAATTTGTAGCTGAATTTAGGAAGTCGGCAGTACTGAATCAGATAAAAACAGCATTCAGGTCTGAAGTACACTATACAGCCCGATTTTAACATATTAATTAGGCAACTGTTTCAGGCAGGAGCACAGGCAGTGGAAAAGCGCAATGTGAAGGCCTTCAGCGGTTAAGTTGCCAATTTTCTATTTACTATTATCGTCTGCGTAACACCATATTTACACTGACAAAATGGGGCAGTAGGCAGAAGACGATCTGTCCCACTGTCTCCTCCAACCAACACTCTGACGATGTTACTGGCGCTCATTTCATCTTTCTAATTTTGATGTCGAATCACATAAAGGACGATATTAACTATTGGGGGGCGGGGAGGGGATGATAGAGGGGCATATGGCATAGGGAAAACCGCTCGGCCATCTGCAGGTCGAGGCCCGGAGATTTCCGGCTTTGAACAGAAGACTGGTACAGTTGAGGCTTGGGATCTTCAGCCTGTAGGAGGCCGCCATCAGGGATCTGAAGGAACAGACTCTGGCACTCAGCTAACTGTTCAGGGCAGGTGGAGTTGGGGAGTTGGGGGGGGGGGCGGGGAGGTCTGCAGAGCACTCTAGTAGGGGGGAGAGAGAGAAAACCTTCAGACAAAAAAACTTAATTAAAATTAACTTGTCTTTCTGGGCCTCTTCTAGCCTCATCTCTATTGCTACCAGGTGGGGATGGCACGACCGATTCCCTGCACAGGCCTTGTCGTAAAATTGCACTCACTTGCCAGCCTCTGGCACTATAATTGCCTAAACTCCTATTTGGAAACATTTAATAGAATTCTATGCAAACTTTGGCCCGAGCAACCAGGCAACTAATTATTCCCATGCCTAGAAATAATATTGTACCACTATTTTCCAGCTACGATCTTATTTAGCCGTACAAGTGCAGCAATGTTTTTTCTGCTGCTACATTACTTCAGTCTATAGATCAGAGTATTCCTGCGGGCAGAGATTACGAAGAATTCTGATCCACTCTCTTGACTGCCCACTGGCAATAATATTTTGAAATGTAATCCAGGGTCTAGACAAAAGTTATTAAGAACAATCATGAAACAAGTTTAAAGTTCAGAATGTAGACAGGAAAACTTGAATTTAAATAAACAGGAGTTTAAAAATACATTTATATTAATTCCCTTATTAAACGTTGTTTGGAGGTTTTCATGGTGAACGCAGAAAGGTTGAGTAAATCGTCTTGCTCAGCAATTCCCTTATTACGAAAACCAGAACCTGCCGTCTTTATACAGGACAAAAAAGATCCCCAACTTTGGCTTCACCTGGACAACTGATGCTTTCTCGGGCCTGACAAGTCTGTTCCATGCACAGATTTATCCTCGCTCTTTGTTATGGCAGCATATTGCTGTCACAGCAATACTGTTTCTTCTTAAAACCAGCTTCCTCCCCCACTCTCTCCCAGGCTGCAGCTCACTCGTTTCAGCAATCTAAAATGACTGGATTTTTTTTTCCTTCTGTAAGTCAATTGCGAATTATTTGCCTAAGGTTTTTGTTTTTGTTTACATTTGCTGCATGCTCTATTTAAAAAGAGGATTTAAAAGTCAGAAATCTCACCAGCAGTACCCGATTTAGAAAGCAAACTATTAAAAGATTCATTCATTTATCTTAACATCCATTCGTTCCTATTTCTGCATGTTTTCAATATAAAAGGTCAGTCAGTATCTGTGCAGAGAGAAACAGAGTTAACATTTCAGGTCACTAACACAGTTCTAATGAAAGGTTACTGACCGGAAATGTTGACTGTTTCTCGCTCCACAGATGCTGCCTGACCTGCTGAGTACTTCCAACAGTTTCTGTTTTTATTTCATATTTCCAGCATCTGCAGTATTTTGCTTTTGTTTTTAAAATATTTTTGTTTAAGTATTTAATGCTGGAAAATGGTATTTGGAGACAAAAATGCAGTGAAATGCAGGTTAGCACCTGCAATCCCACACATTACTGAGTTTAGCCAGACTGCTGAGGGGAGGCACTGATTCAAGATTAGGCAGTTCCTGCAGGAAGAGCACGTCATCCCCAGGTTGCTCTCTCAAGACCAATACAGAGCAGCATTAGTGGAGAACTGCAAGCAGCTAAGTCCCAGTTTCCACTCCGCTTGGAGGCAGCGAGAGAACTAGAAACAGGGAAGGAAAAGATGGGAAATCTTACAAGGAGCAGTCCTCTCAAAGGCAGAGCTCCCAAGTGTGTTATGTTATGAAAGTGATTCTGTTTTTGTTAAAATATTTTTTGAGGAAAACAGAGTCAAACTGAATACATGTTGGACCAGTTTCTTTTGCAAGAGGGTCATCAAGAGGGTGCTGAAAGAACTGGTTTGGCAGTTAAAAATAGTCAAGTTAAGAAATCTTGGTAACTAGTGAAGTTGTAGGCATAGAAGTGACAGGTGCATCCCTTGATAGGACAAGATCGGGAGCAGCGCGCATCTGAGAGAGCAGCAAACTCGTAAGCTTTTGGTTGTAGTGTCAGTGTATTTACCTTCTGCAATGAGAAAAAGTTAGCTCCTGCTGCTGAAGAAGTGTCATGGAGGAAGAGACCAGATTCTTGCTGAATGTTTAAAGAGTCAAGACTGCAGAAGGAAAATAGAATTCCCAAAGAAAGAGAGAAGACCACAACCCATCTCAGTTTTCCAGCACCTCTGTAAAGGATCCTAAGAAGTCCACTGTGTCAACTCATCTCATCTCCTGTCTTTGAACAAAAGCCTGCTAAATTAATTCTCAACACCACCTGAGAAGAACTGTTCTAAATGATCCCAGTGACCTGTCTACGTGTACTCGGGGGCTAGACTGCATGCCAGTTTTGGAACACAGCATATCTCGTCTGCTGATTCTTCAAGAATGAGCACGTATTCAGCCCAAGTGTTTATTGTCTGTAACAAGCTGTGAACAAACCTCCCTTTTATTGTTCTGGTTAATGTATGTGTGGTGTGTGTGTGGTGTGTGTGTATCAGACAGAGTGTGAGAGGCTAAGGTAAAAAGAGAACTTTAATATTTCAGTCTGTGTTTTTATGCTTTACTTCATTACTGGTTAAGACTTGTTTTATAATAAACTGATAATTTTGTTCTTCATTAAAGAAATCTGGTTTGTGTGTTTAATTCTGGGAAAAATAGAGTCTATGATTGACCGTATCAGTAAGTGGGAAAATGTAAATATATGTGGTGACCCGTGGAGAAGTGGACTAGAATAAACAGTGCACTCCTCCCGCCTCGGTCGTAACAGTTGGCACTAATCAAACAGTGGCAGCTTTGGTGGATCAGGCTAGTCCACAGGATGGAAAACGGTCACATACCCGAGGACCATCTGTATGGTGAGGTAGCTGGGGCCACATGACCAATGGGGCACTCAAAGCTCCACTTCAAGGACACTTGCAAGCTTGACATGGAGGCCCTAAATGTCAACTATCGCACCTGGGTGTCACTAGCTGGCGGAAAAGGGAACTGGCAACACATCCTGTGGACTGGTGTGCACTACCACGATGACCAGTTGCTACAGCAGCTTGGCAACAGGGACCAATATTAAAAACAACAACTCACAGCGTCACTTGGCAGCTTCACATGCAGCACTCGTGGCAGAACCTGTCTCTCAAGGACTGGCTTTCACAGCCATCAGCAAAGGTGCACCAAGAGAATTCATCCCATCTAAATGGATTGTTTGCTGCATGTCCATCATCTTTCATAGATGGAAGAATTCCAACCAACCAACCTTACTCACAAATAATTAACAAAATGATTTTTGACAGGTGTGGAACTAGCCTGGAGGAACTGACAGGCCCGACTGTAAAGGTTATATTAGACTTGGTATTGTGTAATGTGAAAAGATTAATTAATGACCTCAGAGTAAAGCCACCTCTAGGTAGCAGCGACCACAATATGATTGAATTTTACATCTAGTTTGAAAGAAAGAAGAGTGGGTCTAAGACTAGTTTCTTAAACTTAAATAAGGGCAACTATGTGGGCATGAAAGCTCAGCGAGCTGAAGTGAACTGGGTTAATAGGCTAGGAGATAGATCAATAGAGAAGCAGTGGCAGACATTTAAGGGGATATTTCAGAATATTCAGAATAAGTATATTCCTACTATAAATAAAAATTCTAAGGGGAGGACCCACCATCTGTGGTTAACTAAATAAGTTAAGGAAAGCATTAAACTTAAGGGAAAAACATATAATTGCGCAACGATGAGAGGCAGGTCAGATGATTGGTCAGAATATAAAGAACGACTAAAAGGTTAATCAGGAGAAAGAAATTAGAGCATGAGAGGAAGCTAGCTAGAAATGTAAAAATGGATAGCAAGAGTTTCTACAGGTATTTAAAAAAGGAAAAGAGTAAGTAAAGTGAGTGTTGGTCCAGGAGGTGGAAGGAATAAAGGAACTTGGTGAAATTACAATCACCAGGGAAGTGGTACTGAGCAAACTGATGCAGCTGCGGGCTGACCTGCAGGATCTTAAAAGAGGTGGCTAATGAGGTAGTAGATGCGTTGGTGTTAATTTTTCAAAATTTGCTAGATTCTGAAAATGTTCCATTGGACTGGAAATTGCAAATATAACCCCTCTATTCAAGAAGCTGGGGGGGAGGGGGGGGTGGTGGGAAGCAGGGGAGGCAGAAAACAGGTAACTATAGGCCAGTCTGCTTGACATCTATCGTGGGGAAGGTGTTGGAATCGATCATTAAGGAGGTTATAGCTGGGCACTTAGAAAAACTCAAGGTAATCGGGAATAGTTAGCATGGTTTTGTGAAAGGGAAAATGCGTTTAACTAATTTATTGGAATTTTTTAAAGGAGTAACATGCGCTGTGGATAAAGGAGAGCCCGGTGACGTACTGTACTTGGATTTCCAGAAGGCATTTCACAAGGTGCCACATAAAAGATTATTGTACAAAGTAGGAGCTCATGGTGTAGTGGACAACATATTAGCATGGATAGAAGATTGGCTGGTTGCAGAAAAGAGAGACTGTGCATAAATGGGTTCTTTTCTGAGCAGCAGGATGTGATGAGTGGAGTCCTGCAGGGGTCTGTGCTGGGGCCTCAACATTTTACAATTTATATCAATAATTTAGATGAGGGGAGCGATGGCATGGTAGCTAAATTTGCAGATGACACAAAGATAGATCGGAAAGCATGTTGCGACGAGGACATAAGGAGGTTACAGACTGATATAGATAAGTTGAGGAGCGGGCAAAGATCTGGCAGATGGAGGATAATGTGAAGTTGTTCACTTTGGCAGGAAGAATAAAAAAGCAGAGTATTACTTAAATGGAGAACAACTGCAGAATTCCGGGGTGCAGAGGTATCTAGGTGTTCTAGTGCATGGTTAGTATGCGGGTACAGCAAGTAATAAAGAAAGCTAATGGAATGCTATCCCTTATTACGAGAGGAATTGAAAATAAAAGTAAGGATGTTATGCTTCAGTTAAACAGGGCATTGGTGAGACCACGGCCGGAACTTTACCTGTGAAAAACAGGACTCCTCCGAGGCGTGCGAGACACAAAATGGCGGTGGAGGACATCGGGTCGGGTCCCCGACATCATGACGTATAAATGCCATTTTACACAGGTCAGACGGTGGGCGAGATTGAGGCACCACTCGCCATCTGCTTTCAAGCAATTAAAGGGCAATTGAGGTCATTAAAACACCAATTGACAGCCATTTTACGTCAGCTGTCAGATTTTACGGCCGTAAAACGAGTCGAGGGGCATGTCGGGAACCCGAAAGGTTTAAAAGAGTGGCAGACAGTGCATCTGTGAGGGAGCTGGAGGTACGGTTTTGTTGGTCCTTTATTCATTGTTATTTATTTGTGTGACTTTACAGTTTGTGGCGGTTTCCGCTTGTTCAGCAGGGTTCTTCTGAGTGTTACTGACTGCTGATTGGGCCCCAGCAGGATTGATTTCTTGAGTGAAGGGGGGGGGGGGGGGGGCGGTGCCTTTCCTTAAAGCATGCTGGTAATTGCATCTGTGGAACACAGCAGCAATGGGAATTGTGCATTCTGGAGGCGGCTCATCTAATGAGGAGGACTATGCCCCAACGAGGGACAGGAGGACAACTGGACAGGGGAGCATGCAACCTGCTGGTCCAGTGCAGCCTTGTAATGGGGGAGGGGAAGAAGGTGGCAGAGTAGCCCGGGTGTAACCACCCGTCAGGAGATGAGTCTACCCAGCAGGCAGGGTCTACTGCCCGCGTTTGATCTTCCTGTAACTGTCAGAGCACCAGTGCCGAAGAAGACTGCACCTGTCACAAGAAACTGTCACATCTCTGTGTGAGATGCTGACAGCGGAGGTTGCTTCAAACTGCATCGGTGGCCATCCAATGCTGGTCGTACTGAAGATAACAGCACTGCTGACTTGCTATGCATCAGGCACGCTCCAGGCTTCATTGGCAGACAGTCTCCCAAGCATCAGCGCATCACTGCATAAAGGTTGTGACTAATGTCATGTCCAGGTGTGCCAACCATTTCATCAACTTTAAGACGGACACCGCCAGTCAGGCCGAGAGCGCCAGAGTCTTCAGCACCATTGCTGGGTTCCCAATGGTCCAGGATGTAATACTCATGTGGCTATTAGAGCACCTGCAGGTCAGTCAGGGGCCTTCATTAAATCGCAAGGGGTTCCACTCAATGAATGTTCAGCTCGTCTGGGACTGTCGTAAGGGAATCATGCAGGTGTGTGCACGTTACCCTGGAAGCAGTCACAATGCTTTCATCCTCCAGAACTCCCGGATGCCAGCATTATCCAGCCCTCTTGCACGCCTGCAAGGATGGATACTTGGCGACAGGGGTTATCCTCTGAAGACATGGCTGATGACACCGGTGAGGAACCCAAGGAATGATGCAGAGGAACGTTACCATCAGAGCCAGGTGGCCACCGAAGTGACCATAGAACAGACTATAAAGGTCTTCTCAAAATTAGATTTAGGTGTCTCGATTGCTCAGGTGGAGCCCTGCAGTACTTGCCATCAAGGGTCTCTAGAATTATTGTTGTCTGCTTCGCCTTATATAACCTGGCGATGGAGAGTGGAGAGGCCCTGGAGGATGATCATGGTCAGTGCGAGGTTTCCTCAGATGAGGATGGTGATATGGATGAGGAAGAGGGGCCGCAGCTTCCTGAACGGCGGGGAGAGGGAGCTGATGGTCAGGTGGAGTTGAGTGCAAGGGAGACCTGGGAGGCTCTAATACTTGGGCGTTTCTCCTGAACAGAGTATCATCAACCATAAACTGACATGGCAGTCTGAGATGAGGCATTGACAGGAGCTGGAAGGGCAGAAGCACTCACCTTCAGGGGGAAATCTGATCTGAACCAGGACACCTTTCCGTCAAACACCACCCAGCTCAAATGTGTCACCTATCAAATAATCCTTCTCATGTGGAGCAACCATATCACCGACAACATCAGCAATGACCTGTGACAGGTAAAAATACCAAGTGAAAAGTTTAATAACTTTTAGTGTGTTTATACATCAAATAAAAATTTACAAATTGCACCAGTGACCAGAGTACTGCTACGGTGATTTTCTGAGACATTTGCGAGTGCTCACGCGTGTGGACGACCCCTCGCCGCCAGCCACACCGGAGGCAGGTGGCTGATCAGGCTGCCGCGTTGCTCTGGATGACTGTAGTGGGTGTCCTCTGCCTGCCTGAGGCCGTGCGGGCCACAGCTTCTCAAGGTGAGCCTGAGAAGTCTCAAGAACACCCTCTGACACCCTGGGAGTATGCGGTGCTGATGTCACTGGCAGAGGGGACAAGGAGCTGCAGGATACATTAGGCGCGATATGACATCGGAAATCTGCTGCTGCCCCTGTGCCCTCCTGAGGCTCGATTGGTCCTCCGTGCTAACCTAAGAGGGATGAGCAGTCTCAAACTGTCGCCTGAGCATCAGAGTCAGATCTCTAATTCTCTGGTCCATGGAGGCCATTCTCTGTGAGGTTATGCATTGCATCCAGGATCGGCCCCTCCATTGTAGCTGCCAATCTGTCAATGGAGGAGGCCAGATGGACAAATGACTGGGAATGTGCAGTACTCAAGCCCTGGATGGATATCTCCAGTGTCTGAGTCATAGCACGCAAAGACTCTGGTAACTCCACCAAATCTCCACGCACTGCAGGCTGCACTTGAAGCATCGCCTGCCAAATGGATGTCAGCAGAGGCTCGTCATTAGCTTGTGGCTCTGCACTGGCCTGGCCTCCCACAGTCATCCGATTGTCAGAGACATCGGCCGGTACTGCCTCTGGCAGCTGGCCCGGCAATTGTGTGGTTCTCACACCAGGTTGTGACCACGATTCCGAGGAGACACGCATCCCAACCGAGGTGAATATCTCTGAGCTGGCGCTTGGTGCAGGGCGAGGATGTGACGCTGCACCGTCTGAGGTCCCCTCCTCATCCTCAGAGGTGGACGGGTGAGCCCCTGAGATGCCCCCTGATCACTGCTATGCTTCACCTTCAGGGAGAATCAGAATGATCAGTTGTGATCAGCACTCCTGACTGGAGGACATGTTATAGACTGCATCGTGCCTGAGACAATCATAGCACCACACGCACACCACCACCCCCCCCCCACACCCCCCAACCCATCCCCTGTCCCCGGCCCCTCGACCACACACTGGGGAACTCACTCTCCTGGCCAGGTGTACGGTCTCACCATCAGCTATAGCGCATCCTCCATCCTCCCCTGCCAGCATTAATGCGTCCTCCTCCAGTCTGCTCAGATATACCAGGTTGGCCACGCCGCCACCAGTCCACCACCTCTCTCAGGCATTATGTGCCCTCTTCTCCTGTGTATACACAAAGGACTTAGGTAAGACTTATCACTTGGAAGATCATGCACTCACCCCTTGGGCTGAGTGCTGCATCTCAAACCAATGCCAGTGAAGTGCATGGATGGAACACATCTGGACCACTGAGCGTCACAGATGTGACCATTATGCAGCCCAAGGCATGGCTGCAGCCAAGCACTGACCATCGTTGGCTTCGACCTTGTGGCATCAGCACTCATAAACCCTCCCGTGTCACATAAAATAGATGACTGCGGAATGCCCCTTACCCTGGCAGAGAGCAGAAGGTCATTCACCTGCTTGTGGCACTGGAGCCATGTCCTCCTAACAACTCCGTGGCTGTTGACCTCCTCCGCTACCTCCAGCCATGCCTTCTTGGTGACTTGGGAAGACCTCCTTCTTCCATCGGATGGGAAGAGGACCTCTTGCCTTACCTTAGCCGCCTGGAGGAGGACATGTAAGGATTCCTCTGAGAAGCGACGGGGGGCCATGCAGCTACTTCTCCCTTCCATTGCTGCAATGAGGTTCTGGTGAGCTTCTGATTTTTCTCAAAGTGTTGGCTTGGTGGCCACTTTCACTTCCACTCCTCCTACAGTCCTTTCAACCTCAGTCCCTTGTTTTTCCCTCACAGATGTGCAGTGTCTTCTCTCAACGTCCTCCTTGCTTCAGGTAAGCCCCTGGGAGCCACAGAGATTGCTGAAAGCCCTTTTAACTGGCTTTCAGCAAACTCGTCCGGCTCTCGCCCCAGCCCTGCCAATGCTCAGCCTCCTGCCCGCACGTGCCCTTTTCATTCAGAAATACGCCACGGGGCCGCTAACTGGCTGTGAGATACCGGCGGCAACAAGGCGCGGAGCAGGAGTGAGTTCTTCTCCCGCTTCCACCTCAGACTCTGTGCCACCAACAACGGTAAAATTCCGGCCCACATCTCGAATACTCGGTGCAGTTTTTGTCTCCTTATTTAAGGAAGGATGTAAATGCGTTGGAGGCGGTTTAGAGGAGATTTACCAGATTGATACTGGAATGAGCAAGTTGTCTTATGAGGAAAGGTTGGACAGACTGGGCTTGCTTTCACTGGAGTTTGGAAGAGTGAGCGGAGACTTGATTGAAGTGTATAAGATCCTGAACGGTCTTGACAAGGTGGATGTGGAAAGGATGTTTCCTCTTGTGGGTGAGTCCAGAAATAGGGGACACTGTTTTAAAATTAGGGTCGCCCTTTGAGGACAGAGATGAGGAGAACTTTTTTCTCTGAGGGTTGTGCGACTTTGGAACTCTCGTCCTCAGAAGGTGATGGAGGCGGGGTCATTGAATATTTTTAAGGCGGAGTTAGATTGATTCCCCTGCCTAACAAGAATCTAAGGTTATCAGGGTAGAGGGGAGAATGGAATTTGAAACACAAAGAGATCAGCCATGACCTTATTGAATGGCAGAGCAGGCCAGAGGGGCTGAATAGCCTACTTCTGCTCCTAATTCATACGTTCTTATGCTGAATTAATAGCAGTAGAGATACAATCCTCCTGCTTGGGCAATCTGTGGCCCACGGATGGCCCTGGTGGCAAAGGCTACCCCTGTGCCAACATCCCCCCACCGCCCCCTAAACAACCCATCCCCCAACCTCTCGCTGGTGCCTGTCTGACTGGCCTGGCAAGTCCGCCCCCACTTACCTGCAGTCTGAGGCTATGTGGCTGCTCCTGGTCCTGGGCCTCCTGAAGTCTCAGCAGTGGCCAATCTCCTGGTAGCACTGCTGGGACTGCTGAGCTGCCAGCCCTCTGATTGGCCGGCAGCACTTGGAGACAGGACCCCTGTCCTTGAAGAGACAGTGACCCTGGTACCGGGCAGTTAACTGCCTGTGCACCATTAAATGCAGCGGGGGTCCCCAAAATAGCCAAGGCAGGGTTCCCCTCCCCTTTCTGGCCCAGCATCTGGGCCCCCGCCAGCTGCATAATATTCAGTCTTATAAAGGCAATTGTCTCCACAGAAACAGGACATAAAGTGCAATGAAAAAGGGCATTAAGAAAGATTAGAGAGAGCACAATGCCAGGACTTTGCACACCATATAGTAAATGCAGAGAAAAGAGAAGCAACATAATTATCTGCACACATTTAAATACCTGGCTGAAGTCAGGATTTCCCATTATTCGCATTTTACACTCTAATGGAACAATTCATCAGAGTTCAATTGTGAAATTGGTCTTTGGCTGTAGCACAGAACAGGCTAATAGTGAACTAACAGCCCGGTTTACATCACATCCAATGTTGTTTTCATTGACATCAATAGAGATGGTCTGCCAATTTGCTCTGAACCCATTTCATCCCCACATCTTCAATCTGAACATGATTAAAAATACCAGTTTCATATGGAAGGATATACTTACCTTAGAGGGAGTACAACAAATGTTCACTCGGCCGATTCCTGGAATGAAGGGATTGTCCTGTGTGGTGAGATTGAGTAGACTAGACCTATATTCCTTAGAATTTAGAACAATGAGAGATGGTCTCATTGAAACATATACAATTCTTAAGAAGCTTGAAGAGTAGTTGCTGGGTGGATGTTTCCCCAGGCTGGGGAGTCGAGGACTGAAGGTTGCAATCTCCAGATAAGGGGTTGGCCATTTTGGACTAAGATGAGGAAACATTTCTTGAGTCAAAGGGTTGGGGATTGTTGGAATTCTCTGCCCCAGAGAGCCATGGATGTTCAGTCGTTGAGTATATTCAAGACAGGTTGATAGATTTTTGGGTATTAAAGGAATCAAGGTATATGGGGTTAGTGCAGGAAGGTGGAGTTGAGGTAAGAGATCAGCCATGCACTTATTGAATGGCAGAGCAGGCCTGAAGAGCCTAATACTCCTGCTCCTATTTCTGATGTGTTTTTAAATATTTGTTCCCAGGTGGCACTACAGTAAAGTAACTGTTAACACTGCTATATGCAAAGTACAATATGGAGATGAGTGTTTGGATAAATCCTAACTTGAAATTCAGACCCGGTTGCAGGATCCAAACTACAAGCTCCTTGCTTTTTGAACCGTGTTACTCTCATTCTAACCTATGCTTTATTAGTGCAAATTAAACAATGCGATAAAAAGGTCAGGGAGTGGCTTCAACTGCACAGAGGCTCTCTATGTTGCCCCCTGGTATGGGTGGATGCAGAACAGATCCAATTTCCTCCCAATTTCACCTGAAGTAACTTCAGAAAATTGCCAGTGATTACGAGCATGTTCAAAAACACCATCGCGTGCAAACCGGGGTTTTCAGCTGAACTGCTGCCAGTCAGGGTGGATGAGTGAGTGAAGCTGAGGAAATACACTCCAATCAACCTTTAAGACAATCCAATAAACATATCGAAATGTTAGCATTGCAAGGCTTCTAGCAACCAAAATTCCCATCTCCACATTGTCTGGAGGCCATGAATAAATTAGAGTTGATTTTAAACCTACCCACCTGGTGGAACCCAAGCAAGTAGGTGGATTACTTAGCCACTCGGGTCCTGACCATTTGTGATGCTAATCTGCAGGGTTTTGCACTGGCCTAAAGCAGGCAGAAGCTTCATAAATTTAGAATTAGAGTAACATCTAAAATTCAGGATTCACAATCGAGGAGCCTGTATTTTGGATCCTGATGCCAGGTCTGAATTTCATGGAGTTTAAAAAAAGATACCAAGCCTAAGGAAATAGGAAATAGGAGCTGGAGTAGGCCATTTGGCCCTTTGGGCCTGCTCCAATATTCAACACGATCATGGCCGATTTTTTACTTCAACTCCACCTTCCCGCACTATCCCCTTATCCTTCAACTCCCTCAGTACCCCCCCCCCCCAAAAAAAATCTATCGACCTTTGTCTTGAATTTTCTCAACAACTGAGCATCCACAGCTCTCTGGGATAGAGCATTCCAAAGATTCACCACCCTTTGAGTGAAGAGATCTCTCCTTATCTCTGTCGTAAATGGCCAACCCCTTATCCTAAGACTGCGACTCCGTGTTCCAGATTCCCCAACTAGGGAAAACATTTTCTCAACAGCTACCCTCTCAAGCCCTTTAAGAATTTTATATTATTTCGATGAGATCACCTCTCACTCTTCTAACGCCATGGAATATAGGCCTAGTCTACTCAATCTCTCCTCATAGGGCAACCCACTCATACCAGGAACTAGTCTAGTGACCCTTTGCAGCATTCCCTCTCGGGCAAGTATATCCTTCCTTAGTTAAGGAGACCAAAACTACACATGATACTCCAAGTGTGGCTTCACCAATACCCTGTGTAATTGTAGTAAGGCTTCTTCACTCCACTCCCTTTGTAACAAAAGCTGGCATGCCAATTGCCTACCTAATTGCTTTCTATACCTGCATATTAACTTTTTGTGATTCATGTACAAGGCCACCCAGGTCCCTCTGAATGCAAACATTTCCCAGTCTCTCTTCATTCAAAAAAAAGATGTGTTTTATTTTTCCTCCTGAAGTAGATAATGTCCCGCTTCACCACATTGTATTTCATTTGCCATGTTCTTGCCCACTTACTTAACCTGTCAGTATTGCTCTGCAGTCTTTTTATGTCCTCACAGCTTACTTTCCCACAGAACTTTGTATCATCAAAGAAAGAAATATTAGGAAGGGCGACTAACAGCTTGGTAAAAGAGGTGCCCCTTAAGGAAGGAGGGGAAGGTGGAGAGTTTAGCAAAGAAATTTGGGAGCATGAGACCTAGACATGGTTGCCAATACCGGGACAAAGGGTGAGGGTGCACAAGAGGAATGGAGATTTTGGGGTGGGCGATAGGGCAGGAGGAAGAAATTATGACACAGGAAGGTGCGAGGCCACGAAGAGACTTAAACAAGGATTTGTCGCACTATGGTCTGGGAGCCAATGCAAGTCAGAACGGACAAGTTGAGGATGAGTGAGCATAGATAAGGGCAGCAGTGCTTTGGATGAATGGAAGGTTATGGAGGGTGTGAGTATGGTCAGGAATGCATTGGAACAGTCGTGTTTCTAGATGACAAAAGCATAGATGTGGGTTTCAGCATCAAAGGTGGACTGTGGTAGGGGCAGAGGTGGGCAATGTTATGGTGTTAGAAGTAGGCAGTCTTTTCAATGGAGATGATTATGGGGTTGGAGATTCAGCTCAGGTGATGAGGTTGTGAGGAGTCTAGTTCAATCTGAGTAGCTGGGGAAAGAGGTGCAATCAGTGGCAACGGTACGGAGTTTGTGGCGGGAGCCAAAGGTGATGGCGTCAGCCTTCCCAATGTTTAATTAGAGGAAATTGGGATGCATCCAAGACAGGGTGCAGTACAAGGAAAACACAGGTAGGGTAAAGAAAGTAGCCACATATAGACAGCACCTTTCACAATCTCAGCCAGTCATCACCATTTATCACACATCTGGGCAGTTCTAAAGCTGAATAGCCATAATGTATATAGCCACATTCAATTTTCTTTTCTCAGTTGTCTTCAAATCAAACACAGGCACTCATTATAATTTATACTATTCTGATCCTTGACATAAAGCTAGAATTAAGCTTATTTTTCATTAAAACAGCATTTTAAATATTTGCATATTTTAGGGCAACGAACAATCCATCGTGTATTAAAATCCTGTCTCTAATTCAGCACCCCAGCTCATTGGAAACCTTTATTTGGCTTCTCTCAGTTGTCAGGCAAACAGGCACAGCTAGTTATTGGTTAAATTGGTCATCTCGTGATTATTTTTTACGACTGAAAGATTCAATTACAAACTGACTCTTGAGTAGAACATTATTTTGAAAGAACCTCCATCACAAAATACCTTTGCCATGCTCAAATCTTCCAGCTGCTTTGAAAACCACAAGAGTAAAGTGATGTACTGCTGAAGGCAGTTTGCCTCCCACCGAGACAGCTGGACCTCCCTTGAATGGAGAATGAGCATGTATCGCTAGATAGACAAACCCAAATTCTTTTAAGTTTTAGACTTAAATCTAATATCAAAATAATTGATACTTGCTAATGCCTCCCTTCCCCATTCTTCCATTTACAAAACTGTCAAACATTGCAATAGATAAATACTGACAGAATATTTGCAACTCCGTAACAATGTTTTTTTAATTATTCGTTCATGAGATGTGGGCATGCCTGGCAAGGCCAGAATTTGTGCCCGTCCCTAATTGCCCTCAAGAAAGGGGTGGTGAGCCGCCTTCTTGAACCTCTGCGGTCCATGCGGTGTAGGTCCATCAACAATGCTGTTGGGGAGGGGTTTTTGACCCAGCGACAGTGAAGGAATGATGATATATTTTCAAGTCAGGATGGTGTGTGGATTGGAGGGGAACTTGCAGATGGTGGAGTTCCCACGCACCTGCTGCCTTGTCCTTTTAGGCGGTAGAGGTTGTGGGTTTGAAAGGTGCTGTTGAAGGAGCCTCAGCGAGTTGCTGCAGTGCATCTTGTAGATGGTACACACTGCTGCCACTGTGCACCAGTGGTAGAGCTTTATATACATTGAAGTAAAATGCATTCAATGGAAAATAATGATATTGTAGTTTCCAACACTATGATAACACTGTAGTTTCCGATACCTATGATTGCATTATAATTTATAATACTACGATAACACGATAGTTTAAATTATCACAATATCGTTTATAATACTAAGATCACTCTGTAGTTTATAATACTGTGATTAAATTGTAGTTTCTAATACTATGATCACACTGTAGGAACAGCTCCCTGGTACTCAGCATATGGGGCTAAAGGCATGTTGAATTTGTTGTAATTGCAAGAATTCTCCTTCTGTTATACTGAAGTTTCAGTACTACATTAACAATACTCTGTGGTAAGAAGACCTGTGCTAGTTAGAAGTCTTAAAATGATCATTGAGCAGAACTAACAATCATTGCCCTTCTTGGCTCTCGATCTAATTATCAACAGATGTACTCCTCAGCTTGACTTTGTTGGCACCATCAATACTAACACTAAGCCTCATATCAGCAGTCACTTTTGCAGATATGGCACATGGCATATATGTTAGTTTAAGAATAAGGCAGGTTTGCCATGCTGTTTGATTCTACTATTGGGTCATCACTTCATCCTGGTAGAAACATAGGGGTGTTTTATTTTTAATGAAGCAGGAACATAGAAGCAGAGTTATAACCAAATTCTACATATATTTTTAAATACTCTCTTTACCCATTATTTTTTTTTTATGTCTGTGGCACCTCTCTTTGACTGAATGTCCGGGCAGATGCCTATATCTCAGCCTCCACCCATCCTGCTGTGAAGTAGTCACTGTGCAAGGTCAGTGCAGGCCAACTTGCTCTCTGATTTTCTCTCTGTACTATAGTTACTTGTACTTGCTTGACTTTGCTAGCCGAGATCAGGAACTCAGCCTACTTGCTCCTGCAGCGTAGCAGGTAAGTGGGGAACTCAGGACACTATCATTCTTCAATGTCTTTAACAACATTGATAATGAGTAAGAAAAATAGTCAAACTGACAGCAGTGAAAATAGATGTTTTTTTCCTATACAAAAGGAGTGGCACTCACCCATCTACACCTGCTGTTTCACCAAGCCACTTTGTTTCGAGGTCATTCAAATATCACGTTCCATAGTTAACATGATAGCTGCCCTATTGTATCAAACATCAAAATTGTTAGGGGCTTTTGGTCAGGCTAAAAGAAACCAAGGCATCCATTCAGTGATGTTGCCATTCCCTGAACCTTCCGAAGGGGCTAGGTTTTGTTTTAATGCATTTTTCCCCCCAAAACTTCTTGTTACTTCAAAAGACACTTAAATTACACTTAAAATGGATGATTTTTTTTCTCAAATTGTTGCGCATAGTATGATTACAAAATAGAACGAGTTTTCAACATAGCTTAAATTTTTTTTTAAGAAAAGCTCAAAACAATATAAAAAGGTAAACTGGATTTGGGAAAAGCAAGTTGTAAAATATAATAGGAACATAGAAAATAGGAGCAGGAGTAGGCCATTTGGCCTGTCGAGACTTCTCCGCCATTCAAACAGATCATGGCTGATCATCTACCTCTACGCCATTTTTCTCCACTATCCCCATATCCCTTGATGTCACTAGTATACCAAAATCTGTCGATTTCTGTCTTGAACATGCTCAATGATTGAGCTTCCACAGCCCTCTAGGGCAGAAAATTCCAAAGATTCACCATCCTCGGAGTAAAGAAATTCCTTCTCATCGCAGTCATAAATGGCCTACCCCTCATTCTGAGACTATGTTGCCTGGTACTAGACTCACCAGCCAGAGGAAACATCCTATCCATATCTACCCTGTCAGGCTGTGTAAGAATTTTGTGATTCAATAAGATCACCTCTCATTCTTCAAAACTCTAGAGAATGCAGGCCCAGTTTTTTTTTGGTGGCCTATAAACAACTCCCACCAATGTTTGATGCCCCTTACTGTTTCTTAGCTCCACCCTAACTGATTCTATATCTTGCTCCTTCGATCTAAGATCCTCTCTCACGAATGTACTGATCTTGTCCCTTATAAACAGCACTACCCAACCTCCTTTTCCCCTCCGCCAATCCTTCCTAAATGACAAATGAATACAGTGCACGCTGTTTACATACAGTAAACTAAAGAAAGAAAAATAAAAGTTAATTTTAGGACTTACCAAAGGACAAATAACTATTAGATGACTGCAAGTCCTTATCCTTAGAGTACATCACATCTTGTTTATATGATAATCAGTGTGACCTAACCAGGATTTTCCTACCATTGAGGTGAATGGGTCTTTAGGGGAGGGGTGAAGAATTGGGCCAGTTATAAACTAGATTACATTTCTATAGTTTATCCTATCTGGATTTAGCTTGAATGACAGTTGATAGCCCATGACCATCACAAATAGGAGCCACGTTGAAAGCAGCCACACTGGTCAAATGTCCTGTTATCAGGATCTCAGTAGTCTCCATCAGTCACTGGCTCATTGCTTCATCAATTTGTACTTTACTGACACATACAGGAAAAAAATGTAAGAGCATCTATACAATGTCTGGTGAAGTGTTTCACTTTATCCTCAGGATATCTCAAATCTCTTTGCAATCACTGAATTACTGTTTAAGTGCAGTTACTGTTGCAATGTAGGAAAGCTATTGTTATGTAGGGGGAAAGATTTCCTGTGCGCTCAGTATAGTGAAGTCATAAGCACATCCTTTAATTAATTGTTACTGTTTGTGCCAAGCCTAGCACTCAGGGAATTGCCCCTGCTAATATGGTAAAATTCAGCCTTTAAAATCTAAATACAGTTCTGTTCCATTTAGCGCAAGGGGATGTCCATTTCAGACTGAGATGGGCAGAAAAATCACTCAGAGGGTTATGAATCTTTGGAATCCTCTACCCCAGAGAGCAGTGGATGCTCAGTCGTTGAGTATATTCAAGGCTGAGGTAAATAGATTTTGGACTCTAAGGAAATCCAGGAATATGGGTGTTTGGGCAGGAAAGCAGAGTGGAGGTCGACGATCAGCTATAATCTTACTGAATGGCAGAGCAGACTCGAGGAGCCGTATGGATTACATCTGAACTTATTTCTTAAATTTTTATGTGCTAAGCAGCCTTAGTTAAATCCATTCGTCCTGAACAATGTCCTGCACCTCAGCCGAGTTTCCTTACAATAAAATCAACAGGAAGGAAAATCAGGGAAGTGTACACCCTGCCCGATGAATGGGAAGGTGACCAAGACCATGGTGATAAGCACAGAACTAACCCCGGAAGTGAAAACTGAAGTAAATGGACAAGTCCTGGAACAATTGAAAAGGTTTTCATACCTTGGGCAGGTTAGCACAGATGATGGGAGATGTGATTGTGAGATTCAAAGGAAAATTAGATAGCCAAGACCAATTTTGTCAGAATGAAGGACTTGTTATCAAAGAGACTGAACCTGAATCTTAGGAAAAGAATGCTGAAATGCTATATTTTGTCATCTGTGCTATATATCTTGGAGACATGGACAACCAACAAAGAGACTATTGATAAGCTGAATGCATTCAAGATGCGGACATATAGGAGGATGTTCCGCATACTCTACATTGACAGAAAGACTAATGAGCAAGTGCTGGAAATGGCTGGAGAAAAGAGGAAATTAATGCATAACATCAAAGAGCGAAAGATACAATACTTCGATCACATTGTTAGAGCAGAAGGTAGACAGAGACAATTATTGGAAGGAAAGGTCAATAGAAAAACCTAGGCGAGGGAAGCAGAGAAGAAAATGGATGACTGATATAATGGACTGGATGCAGCTGACCTATACGGAATGTGTAAGGACAGCACAGGACAGTTAGACGTGGAGATCCATGACAGTCAACCTTCTGGGAAGAAGATAACATCAATGAATGAACAAACAAACAACCCACCCACCAATCTGCAACTGCTCGTTTCGGGCCCTCGACGAAGTTGAACTTTAAACCCCTCGCCACCCCCCCCCCACCCCAGGTCAACTTATCACTCGTCAGCAAGGCTAAGACTGGAGTAGCATGGAAGAGGTTCCTAAACATAAGCCAAACATCCTGTTTAGGTCAGGGCCACAACAACCAGAGCCTCAACACTGTAAAACAATCTGAGACACCTCGACAGAAAACTGGCAGCAAAGCTTTCACATACCCCTGCCTATAAAGTTCACTTCCAGACTGCTCTAACCTGCAATATTACACCTTATAAACCTAAGTTTAAAATGCACAAGTGAAAACCTGCTTTACTGGTGTTCTTGGATAATACATTAGTCAATAGGAAGGCTCTGAATCTGCCTCCTGGAGCAACCGTCTGCAACCATCAACCCTGCATTAGCTACATCCCTTTCTGCCACAAGACATTGAAAAGAAACCGACTTCTGTCTTGCCCTTAGCCCAGATGGGATGACTGTCTTCCCAAATGTACCATTTTTTTGCCTGATAGAAATATTTGCAGTAATGGCAAATCCTATCATGCAGATTTTCCACTGACACCATCCAAAAGTGAGGATTCTTTATCACAAAACACAGTAACAACCGCACACTTCCACAGCAAGTGGATGAGTTTAAAGTTCTCTACCACACACCCCTTGGACTGGTATTAAGGGCATTTTACAAATAGTTGGATTCATTTCAGTTTTCATTGGTTCACATAATATGGTCATTGACCAAAGACAAATCCATCAATTGTTTAATTTAATATCACCATACAGCTAAGCAACCTGCTCGCGAAGGAATCAATTGTCTTGAAAATGTTGGAATATTGGGAACAGCCATAATTATAAAGAATTTTATTGCAGTTGAAATATCCTGATCTTTTCAGTTACTTGGCTGCGAATGCAGAAAACTTTCAGTCTGATCTGAGACTCGGTGACAGCAGCTTCAATAAACAACACATCAGCGTGGCAACCCTCTCATTGCTTGCATTAAGCTATATATAAAATATAGGAGACAATGGAGCAAAACAACAGGAAATTCCATTTGGAATAGCAGAGGGACTACGTTGTGTCCTATGTTATTTAAAACTGTTAGTGAGTTAAAAAAAATTACTGTTCTCAAAAAAGTCTTACATCAAAAGAGAACGCGTTACCAAGGTGCAATTTTAATGACAATATTTAGGCAATTTTTAAATTAAAAGTACCTACATTTGCTCTCCTTATGTTATTCCAGACTACTCTTTATTTAGGCATCTAAGTCATCAGCTCTTTTTTAATAAAAAAAGATGCAGTAAGTTCTCACTTTACTATATTACTTAATTGCAAGTCATTGGTTATTTTTTCTTATTGCAAAACATGACTTTAAATCATCAGGAGGTCGCTCTTTATCGAATGGACCTATATTGTTTTGAGAAAATATGTCCCATTTAATAAGGCTAAAGAACAGAGTTTATAAATTGTTTCTTCCACATAAAAATACATTGGCTTCTTCTATTTGAAATGTATGCCGAGTGGTCCCTCAACTCATAAAAAGCATTTTCTCACAACAGCCACAAGGCGGCTACATGTTCTGTATGAACTGGGACAAGGTGTAGGGCAGACAGTGTAGACCCGCACACATGGAGATAATAAGGATGTATTTCTGGTTCCTGAAAAGGACTTTCAATTCTTAGTGAACCATGCCATGCTCATTACTTGAAAGTCAGAATGATTGAAGCTGCCCCTTGATGAACCAGTTGTGAATCATGAAGAGCGTCCGACGAATTTTTGTTGCATTATCTGACATTCAAAAACAAGTTTTGTCTCTGTTTTCTAAGAACTGCTTATAACATCTGGCGGCAGAGGGGGGCGGGAAGAGCAGGAATTAGAATAGGAAATTTAAATATCATTTATTTCTTTGCAAATCTACAGCTTTGCCGAGGCTAGGATGCCCTCTCGGTTTACGAAGTTGTGCTGCAGTAACAGGGGGAATCCCTGTGGAGCAGGTCGGCTAACCGGCAATATCACTCGTCTTGTTGGTCCAGCCCAACCAGGAGACGTCTTTTATGTTTCCAAAAAAAAAATGAGGCAGAAGCACTGAGACTATATCGCGTGTGGTAAATTCAAAGACTTGGCAGGACTGAGGTGGAAATAAATAGGCTGCCAGTCCGGAAACATAATAAATACAGTAGTAATCATGCAGAGAAATGGATCTGCTTTAGTGGGATCCCCCTTGACTCAGATCACTAGAACAGCCACTTCACTTCATTAATGAAATGCACATTTTACTGAACCCCACACAGAAAGCAACTTAAAGGGAAAAAAGCCAATTTAAAAAGAAGAATAATTAAGGGTGAAAGTAAACTGTTCAGACTACAAAGCATTTACCTTGCAGTTATTGTGCACTTCCAAATCACAAAGGAGTTGAAGATAAAAATCAGCGCACAAAACTCTCTTGTCTGAGCCATCTTTCCAGCCAATTACAAAGAGGGTTCTTTAAAACTGGAGAAGGATACAGGAACAATGTAAGTTAAATCAGAGAAGCATCTCAGTGAAGAACAGAACCAATGCATTGTACACCATTGTGCAGCAAGAATTAGCAGCAGGAAATCCGAGGTCAGTTGTTATATTTTTATTTTGCATTATTGTAAACTGCTCTAAAATAAAATATTACAAGTTTGAATGAAGCGACAAAAAATGAACGCGCGTTGGATATTAATTGGCAGCAAAGATAGGATTCGGTCAAAATGCTGAGATGTGGAAAGGACACAAAGACACATGCACACACACATAAGGACGCATGTACATACACGTAAATGCAATGTGGCTACATTATCACGAGCAAGGACTTATTCTAGAATGAAAGCTGAAAACAATAAACACAGAGTAATCCAGTTTGACTATATTAGATCTCAAAGTGCTTTAAAATAAAAACAGTGACACACATACAAAGGATTGATATGTCCCCCTGCTCATACATCGTCACATTCCGTTGCCCACTAACATCACAGTTGCAGGTGACATTCTCTAGTTAATGTTGCTGACTCAGCAATTGAAATGCAAGTTACATAACTAGGCACCATTGGATCAGTTGCTTGATGATTTCATCATCCTGAACTTTGCTCGAGATCTTGAACTAAGGTTCTATGTGGTACAGGTACATATATAACATACCATGGCACTAGTCGACAAAAAGAGTAGGGAACTCTCTCAGTCTCACAACCAACATTTCTCCACCAACCGACCCTACCAAGTGCAAGTTAACTGGTCATTCATCTCACTGCTATGTGAGGTCTTGCTGTGCACAAAATGGCTGCTGCATTTGCCTACATAACAAGTTATTTAAAAGTAATTCAATGTACACGAAGCACTTCGGCATGTTTCTGAGAGACAAGATGAAGCGTTATATAAATGTGAGGTTTTCTAAAATACAAAACGGGGCATTATTCGTTTTATAATGAAGTATGGGAGCAGGTTGCTAACCTATGGGAGGGGACAACTCTCTTATTTGTAATATTCTTGAGCTAGGCGCATGAAATATTTTGAACTCGTCGCATTTCAATTAAAATCGGATGGAACGGAATTTTTAAAAGGCTCAGTATTGCTGAAAATCTTAAACTCACAACGGCGCAGTCTTCCACTGGCAGCAGCTTATCACAGCTCTGTTCAAAATGTCCAGATTACTGACAAGGAGATCAACTCCTCCCTGGTTTACAACCCTTGCACACTTAAACAACAGGTACCAATCAGAACACAAGAAGTACACGGTTGCATGGAGTAAATGCCTTTTGCACAAACGCTTCGATTGTGAGCCCTGCGCCACATCCAAAACTTAAGACTTTTATGATGTTTTCGGAAAAAGATGCCTTTAATTAACTAATGCTGATTTAACCATTTAAGGTCGGTGTCGGTGCACTGGTATATCCCAACCTATTTGGCTCTTCATTTCAATAGATAAAAAAGTCATATTTTAATTTAAAATGTCAACAGTGCTGAGACATTTCCAACACATTTAGTCCCTCTTCGAATCAAAAGTGGCCGCTCTATATAATTTTCTTACTGTACCTTCCCTCTGCTAATTTGTAGGTCTGAAGTTTTATCCCGAAATGGATGCCTTATGTACCAGTGCCAGGTATTTTCATAAGTTCACCTATTTTGTGACTCACATGCTATCTTTTCCCATCAAAATTATTGGCTTTATGCTGCAGACCTTTGAAGTCAACATCACTCCCCATTGAGGTTGGGTGAACTGGGCCCAGTAAGATAGATATGGGAAGCAGGCAATGGCAGAGGTACATGAAATAAGATAGCAATACAAGGTTGAGTTGCATGCATTTATAGAATAGAATCAAAGAATTGGTTGCAGCACGGAAGAAGGCCATTCAGCCCGTCATGTCTGTGCTGGTTCTTTGGAAAAGCAACTCACCTAGTCCCACTCCTCAGCCTTTTCCCCATAGCCTGCAAGTTTTTTCCACTTCAGATAATTATCCAGTTCTCTTTTGAAAGCAGTTTGAAGGCAATAGAAATTGACCATAGTAAGCACCCAAACAGTAGTCTAGGCAACAGAGACAGGATAAGGCAGAGAATATTCATTTATTGAGGGGAGAAGGGGCTCAGCAAGGAGATTTAAGGGAAGACTATTGGACAAATAAAATTAATAACACAAATATTAAATTAAATGCACAAAGAGTGCACAGCTGAAACTGCTGTGGCTCAGTTGGCTGCATTCTCACTGGCTGAGGCCAGTGAAATACTGAGGGAATGCTGCACTGTCAGTGGTGCTGTCTTCTGGAGGAGATATTAAACCAAGGCCTCATTTGTCTGCTTGCCTGTGGTATTATTTCAAAGAATAGGGGTGTTATCTCTGGTGTGCTGGCCAATATATTTTTAAAAATTACCAGGTCATTATCACATTGCTGTTTGTGGGAGTTTGCTGTGTGCAAGTTTCTGCTGTTTCCTACATTACAACAGTGACTACACTTCAAAAGTACTTCATTGGCTGTAAAACACTGTGGTGTCCAGTGGTCATGAAAGGCACTATATAAATAGTTTCACAGGTCGGCGCAACATCGAGGGCCGAAGGGCCTGTACTGCGCTGTAATGTTCTAATTCTAACAAAAAGTCTTTTTTATCTGATCTCTCCACAGAAGCTGACTGACCTGAAAGCCTTCCAGGTGAGATTCTACCCTCCATCAGTTAATGTTCCATCCTTTTAATCTGAGGCAGCGTTCTATCAGCAGAATTTGTAGGATTATCACTTGCAGTGAAACTAGCTCTCCAGCACTGGAAGAATACAGGTAAGCTTGGCCTGTAACAGGCTGTAGTTTGGAGGCTGACTCACACTGCTTCAGATCTGCACCAACTTCAGCATGCCTTTTAAAAGTTTTATTTTTAACCTTTTTAATGTCATCAAGAAAGCTTTGCTTGTTGAGAATGTTAAATTGTAACTGGCATTTGGTCAATGGCGAGCAAGAGGGCTTAGCATCCTACTATGATGCCAATCCTTTCCAGAGAGCAAAGAGTGGTTGGCTCAGGTCTGCTGGCTCTTCATCATGGTAAGCAGGTGATCTTAAACAGGCTGTGGTACATAATGGTACCTGTACATTGCATTGGGAAACACAAACACTGACATTTGTTTCCTTATTATTGTGCCTGTTCTCCACAACAGGTTCTCCAGAGTATACATGTGTATCAAAAGACCCATTCTACAGTCTATCGAGTGGAAAGTGCTGCCCATTGTACAGTCTACCCAAGGTGTAAATCTCTGCCCATTGTACATTCTACTCAGGGTGTAAAGTGCTGCGAGCTAAAACATGAAATTCCAAGGATCTGGCTGGGAATCAGAGTGCTGTGGATAGTCTCTGCAATCCTAATCGTATCCAGGCAACCAGTGTGGGTTAGCTAGTGTGTGCATATACATAGTGGACAAGACGACAGTAAACCTTCTTTATCCAGAACTCATTAATCTGAAAACTTTGGCTAACTAAATATCACGCGGCGAACCTTTCTTCTGTTGTTCCAATCTGCTTATTCATATTTCTAATCTTTTCATTTTCAGAAAAATTAACTCACCATCTTGACCAGGGACTTTGTGTTGGAAAAGAAAAAGGGCTTGAAGCAGGATTTAATTTGCCACCACAGACAAGAGAGTGAAGTTTTTCAAAGATTCACATACTTAAAAAAAATGTTGATTCAAAAGTTTAGTTCAATGAAATAAGGTGCTCAATGTATTAGAGAATGCCGAGTTTTCACCAAGTATCAGAAGGTTTGCACTCTTGATCAATAACAATTTCATATAAGTTTTATTGTGGAAGCTGATGTTTTTTCTTGGACATTGTCAGTGTATTGATACAAAAGTGAGACGCTTGATCTCAACTGGTGTGCCACCTACAATGCTCCACCATTTATTGGCACTAATTAAGAGACTATGCAATTTCATCTTGGATTTCATCCAGGGAATTGAACTGTTGGAAGCAACACCATCGTTCACAGTTCAATTTTACCAAATGCAGAAATAATGAACATACCTGCAATTCCCCGAATCATGTTCTTCAGTGGTATCTGAATGAAATTCACCAATATACTGAAGCCTGCCATTGCATAAAACCAGAAACTGTGAAACTGGATGGATTCCATTGAATTTCAGGAATTTTATAATCAGTGTAAATTGCACATGGACATCAAGCTGTTCTGACATGTATTTTCAGCAGGGTGGCTCAGCTGTGCTTCAGGGCACACACTGAGAACTCCACTGTTTCGTACTAAACAATATTGGCCTCATATACTCGTAACGAGAGCCAAACCTACAGGTAGAAAACAGATTTAGTTTGTTTTAACGCAGTTTTCCTGTGGTCATTGTTAGTTAAGTGGCATGAGGAAAAGCTTCTGGTACAGAGCAACATGGCCTGAATGGCATTGTCACCCACATAGCACAGATATTAATCTGACAGCAAAACTCTCAAAGATCAACGTGCTAATCACCCAAAACTGGCTTCGCTGGACGTGCCAAGTCGCTCACATGCCTCACTCCAGGCTCCCAAAGTAACTGCGCTACTCTGAGTTTCACTGCAGCAAAAGACTTCCACGAGGACAGAGGAAATGCTGTAGGGAGGTTCTCAAGACATCTCTGAAGAAATCCAACATACCCACCGACTCATGGAGGCCCTGTCCCTGCATTTGGGCAGGTACCGAGCACCTCGTGAAATTTCAACAGGAGCGCGTGGATGCCAAATCCAGGCAGCAGAAGGAGCTCGCAGCCCCCCCAAGTAAGTCGCCGAGCCAACTCTTCAAACACCACCTGCCCCACATGTGGTAGAGTCTGCGGTTCATGCATCGGATTCGTTAGCCATGTTAGAACGCACTGAACCGGAGTGGAAGCAAGTCATCCTCGGTGTCCATGGACTGCCTGAGAAGGCAGCACCACTACTGACCGAGTTGGCCGAGTCCTAAAGGACATATCTGCTAGACTGGGTAAGCGGCAGGTGGTGAGGGGACCAACAAGAGGGGGAAACATACTTGACCTCGTCCTCACCAATCTGCCTGCCGCAGATGTATCTGTCCATGACAGTATTGATAGGAGTGACCACCGTACAGTCATTGTGGAGACGAAGTCCCGCCTTCACATTGAGGATACCCTCCATCGTGTTGTGTGGCACTACCACCGTGCTAAATGGGATAGATTTCGAACAGATCTAGCAATGCAAAACTGGGCATCCATGAGGCGCTGTGGGTAACAGCATAATTGTACTCAACCACAGTCAGTAAACTCATGGCCCAGCATATCCCCCACTCTAACATGACCATCAAGCCAGGAGACCAATCCTGGTTCAATGAAGAGTGCAGGAGAGCATGCCAGGAGCAGCACCAGGCATACCTCAAAATGAGGTGTCAACCTGGTGAAGCTACAACACAGGACTATCTGCATGCCAAACTGCGTAAGCAGCATGCGATAGACAGAGCTAAGCGATCCCATAACCAACGGATCAGATCTAAGCTCTGCAGTCCTGCTACATCCAATTGTAAATGGTGGTGGACAATTAAACAACTAACTGTAGGAGGTGGCTCCACAAATATCCCCATCCTCAATGATGGGGGAGCCCAGCACATCAGTGCGAAAGATAAGGCTGAAGTATTTGCAACAATCTTCAGCCAGAAGTGCCGAATTGATGCCAGTCTTCAGCCAATTTGATTCACTCCACGTGATATCAAGAAATGACTGAAGGCACTGGATACTGCAAAGGCTATGGGCCCTGACAATATTCCGGCAATAGTACTGAAGACCTGTGCTCCAGAACTTGCCGCGCCCCTAGCCAAGCTGTTCCAGTACAGCTACAACACTGGCATCTTCCCTGCAATGTGGAAAATTGCCCAGGTATGTCCTGTACACACAAAGCAGGACAAGTCCAACCCAGCTAAGTACCGCCCCATCAGTCTACTCTCAATCATCAGTAAAGTGATGGAAGGTGTCATCAACAATGCCATCAAGCGGCACTTGCTTAGCACTAACTTGCTCAGTGACGCTCAGTTTGGGTTCCGCCAGGGCCACTCAGCTCCTGACCTCATTACAGCCTTGGTTCAAACATGGACAAAAGAGCTGAACTCAAGAGGTGAGGTGAGAGTGACTGCCCTTGACATCAAGGCAGCATTTGACCGAGTATGGCATCAAGGAGCCCTAGCAAAACTGAGGTCAATGGGAATCAGGGGGAAAACCTTCCGCTGGTTGGAGTCATACCTAGCACAAAGGAAGATGATTGTGGTTGTTGGAGGTCAATCATCTGAGCTCCAGGACATCACCACAGGAGTTCCTCAGGTTAGTGTTTTAGGTCCAACCATCTTCAGCTACTTCATCAATGACCTTCCTTCAATCATCAGGTCAGAAGTGGGGATGTTCGCTGATGATTGCACAATGTTCAGCACCATTCGTGACTCCTCAGATACTGAAGCAGTCTGTGTAGAAAAGCAGCAAGACTTGGACAATATCCAGGCTTGGGCTGATAAGTGTCAAGTAACATTCGTGCCACACAAGTGCCAGGCAATGACCATCTCCAACAAGAGAGAATCTAACCATCTCCCCTTGACATTCAATGGCATTACCATCGCTGAATCCCGCACTATCAACATCCTAGGGGCTACCATTGACCAGAAACTGAATTGGAGTAGCCATATGATCACCATGGCTACAAGAGCAGGTCAGAGGCTAGGAATCCTACGGCAAGTAACTCACCTCCTGACTCCCCAAAGTCTGTCCACCATCTACAAGTCAGGAGTGTGATGGAATACTCTCCACTCGCCTGGATGAGTGCAGCTCCAACAACACTCAAGAAGCTCAACACCATCCAGGACAAAGCAGCCCACTTGATTGGCACCCCGTCTACATTCACTCCCTCCACCACCGACGCACAGTGGCAGCAGTGTGTACCATCTACAAGATGCACTGCAGCAACGCACCAAGGCTCCTTAGACAGCACCTTCCAAACCCGCCACCTCTCCCAACTAGAAGGACAAGGGCAGCAAATGCATGGGAGCACCACCACCTGCAAGTTCCCCTCCAAGTCACACACCATCCTGACTTGGAACTATATCACCGTTCCTTCACTGTCGCTGGGTCAAAATCCTGGAACACCCTTCCTAACAGCACTGCGGGTGTACCTACCCCACATGGACTGCAGCGGTTCAAGAAGCCAGCTCACCATCACCTTCTCAAGGGCAATTAGGGATGGGCAATAAATGCTGGCCTGGCCAGCGTCGCCCACATCCCATGAATGAATAAAAATAAAGGAGAGAAGATTGTTTATAATGACGCGATATTGGTTGGAAATAAATGTTGCTTGGGATTTGAGAAAGTGTACACATATTCTGTATAATCAAAAAAGTAGCATTCAAAATACAGTACATTTATTCCAAAAGTCTAAAGCTTTTGACTTCACTCAGTTTTGAATGCAAAACATAGCAGATGATTTTGTAGCAGATATAAAATATTTCATTCCATTTATAGAGTTTGATTTGATCGATCAGGGTTCATTTGTTGCTGGTATTGTCTTCCATAGTTCATGCTGTTTTGTTAGATTTTCTGAAGGATGGATTATGAGCAATGTTTATAGTGCATTTGTTTTGATTCAAACCTGAGCAGAGTATACGAGATTGAATTTAGAGTTGTTGGCGATTTATCCTAAAAAAAACAGTTTAGAACTTCAGTGGAATTGAGATTATTTATGCCATCTCAAAGTACAATGAAAAGGGAAGTAAAGGAGGAGTTTACAAGCATAAAATAAAAGCAATAACTGCAGATGCTGGAAATCTGATATAAAAACAAGAAATGCTGGAAATACTCAGCAGGTCTGGCAGCATCTGTGGAGACAGAAGCAGAGTTAATGTTTCAGGTCAGTGACCCTTCTTCAGAACTGGCAAATATTAGAAATGTGAAAGGTTATAAGCAAGTAAAGCAAGGGTGGGGCAAGAGATAACACAGGAGAAGGTGTAGATAGGACACGGTCACAGAATAGCTGACCAGAAGGTCATGGAGCAAAGGCAAACAATATATTAATGGTGTGTTGAAAGACAAAGCATTAGTACAGATAGGGAGTTAACGGACTGAAAATTGAACAGCCGCAAATACAAACATGAAAAAAACAGTGGGTAGGCAAACTGAACAAACTAAGATGAAATAAAATAAAACACACACACAAAATAATATATAAAAAAGAAAAAATAACTAAAAATAAAAATAAAATGGGGGGCCCGTCATGCTCTGAAATTATTGAACTCAATGTTCAGTCTGGCAGGCTGTAGTGTGCCTAATTGGTAAATGAGTTGCTGTTCCTCGAGCTTGCGTTGATGTTCACTGGAACACTGCAGCAATCCCAGGACAGAGATGTGAGCATGAGAGCAGGGGGGAGTGTCGAAATGGCAAGAACCAGAAGCTCGGGGTCATGCTTGCGGACTGAGTGGGGGTGTTCCGCAAAGCGGTCACCCAGTCCTGTTTGCTTGTAGACCAAGTTGCTTGCATCTTGCTTGTAGACCAGGTTGAGATTGATTGACTACTGGTCAACCCATATAACATCACTGCTTTGTAAATTAGGAGATGCCACATTTTTTTAATATACTAACATTTCCTGTGGCATAATTGATGGGTAGACCAGTAGTCTAGAGTACTGTTGTGATGTCCAGGTGCTAAGGTGCATTAGTATGTGGCTTTAAAGTCACTGCTCAGGTACTTCCTGTGAGGATCCAGTTTAAATAGACACATTCGGAGCTTAATTATAAGTGATTTGATGAGAGAAGATCCTGTAGGTTGGCTCCTTTCCTTGGGGAATTACGAATAACAGAAAATCAACTTAATCATAGAAGCATAGCAATTGAACAGCACAGAAAGAGGCCACTTGGTCCATCATGTCTGTGCCAGCCAAAAAACATTCCACCCGTTCTATTCCCACCTTCCAGCATTTGGTCTGTAGCCCTGCAGATTACGGGCATTTGAGGTGCATATCCAGACTTCTTTTGAATGAGTTGAGGGTTTCTGCCTCAACTACCCATTCAGGCAGTGAGTTCCAGAGCCTCACCACTCTCTGGTTGAAAAAGATTTTCCTCATCTCCCCTCTAATCCTTCCACGAATCACTTAAAATCTATGCTTCCTGGTCACTGACCTCTATGCTAAGGTAAAGGCCCTTCACACCAACACTATCCAGGCCCCTCACAATTTTGCACATCTCAATCAAATCTCCCCTCAGCCTTCTCTGTTCCAAGGAGAACAACCCCAGCCTATCCAGTCTTTCCTCAGAGCTGCATTTTTCCAGTCCCAGCAACATCCTCATAAATCTCCTCTGTACCTTCTCTAGAATAGAAAGCTGTTTCCAGTGGCGTTCCACAGGGCTCAGTGTTAGGTCCCTTGCTGTTTGTGGTATATATTAATGATTTGGAATTAAATGTGGGAGGCATGATTGGGAAATTTACTGATGACACAAAAATTGTCTGTGTAGTTGATAGTGAAGAAGATAGCCGCAGACTCCAGAATGATATCAATGGTTTGGTTGAGTGGGCGGAAAAGTGGCAAATGGAATTCCATCCAGAGAAGTGTGAGGTAATACATTTGGGGAGGGCAAATAAAGCGAGGGAATACATAATAAACAGGAGGATATTGAGAGGGGTAGCAGAAGTGAGAGACCTTGGAGTGCATGTCCACAGGTCCCTAAAGGTGGCAAGACAGGTAGATAGAGTAGTGAAGAAGGCATATGGAATGCTTTCCTTGATTGACTGAGGTATAGAATACAAAAGCAGGGATGTGATGCTGGAACTGTATAAAATGCTGGTTAGGCCACAGCTGGAGTATTGCGTACAGTTCTGGTCGCCATATTACAGAAAGGACATAATTGCTCCGGAGAGAGTACAGGGGAGATTTACAAGAATGTTGCCAGGGCTCGCAAATTACAGCTATGAGGAAAGATTGGATAGGCTAGGGTTATTTTCCTTAGAACAGAAGAGGCAGAGGGGTGACTTAATTGAGGTGTACAAAATTATGAGGGGCCTAGATAGAGTAGACAGGAAGGACCTGTTTCCCCTAGCGGAGAGGTCAATTACCAGGAGGCACAGATTTAAGGTGATTGTTAGAAGGATTAGAGGGGACATGAGGAAAAACATTTTCACCCAGAGGATGGGGGATGTTTAGAATTCACTGCCAGGAATGGTGGTGGAGACAGAAACCCGCAACTCTTTTAAAAGGTACCTGGACATGCACCTGAAGTGCTGTAACCAGCAAGGCTAAGGCCCAGGTGCTGGAAGGTGGGATTAGATTGGGCGACTAGACTTTTTGGCCAGCACAGACATGACTGGCTGAATGGCCTCCTTCTGTGCTGTAACATTTTATGGTTCTAGTGCACTTACATCCTTTCTGTAATGAGGTGACCATTACTCAAGTTGTGGCCTAACCAATGATTTATACAGTTCCAGCATTACCTCCCTGCTCTTATATTCTATACCTCAGCTAATAAAGGAAAGGATTCCATATGCCTTCTTAACCACCTAATCAACCTGCCCTGCCACCTTCAGGGATCTGTGGACATTTACTCCAAGGTCCCTCACTTCCTCTACACCTCTCAATATTTTCCCATTAATCTTGTATTCCTTTGCCTTGTTTGACCTCCCCAAATACATTACCTGATCTGAAGCTCCTCTCATACTGGGCAGGATTACAATTGCAACAACACATCATCAGTCGGGTAAAACTAACCTGTCTTATGCCGGTCTAATCCCAGCTAACGTTCCCTATTAGAGGATGAAAAATCCAATGCTTTGGTGAATTCTGCTTCAGAATGATAGGAACATCTGACATCAAAGGATCAAAAAGCAATGTTGCTACGAAGTCTTGGCTGCCACAAGCCAGTTATCCCTCTTATAACCTTTTTGAGACCTTCTGTTTAAAACCCAAAAAGGCAGAAGGATTGCGAGATGTCACTTTCTGGTCTGCATTCACACTGAAAATCAAGATCAAGGAATCTGATTAAAATGATTGGCATTCTTTTTTTGGATATTTTTGGCATTTTGAAATGTGATGTGGAAGCAAGACTTTTAAATGTTGGGTTTAATGCAACTGTACTAGAAGAATCTTGTGTTTTTCTCCCCCACCAATCCATGTTATATTTCAATTGTAACTAAGAGAACAGATGGGCAGGCTGTGACCAGGACTTTCCACACTAATGTCACTCTAGACTAGCTGTCAGAAAGTGTGTGATGTTGAGCTGTGGATGATACAGCCTTCTCTCCCTGCCACTCCTTGCTGAAAAGGCACCTGAAAGTCACTCAGTGCCTCTGCATAACCAAGACTAACAAATTGTGTACAGGATGGAAGTTAAGTCCATGTCCACCATGACCAATACAGAGTGTGTTGGTGCTCCAGAGCATTAACACTATACTGCCCTGGGGGATCCACAGTTATTTCTTGGTTCCTAACAGCTTGCATTTATATTACTGCACTGTTATCACAGTAAAATACCCGAAGGTGTTTCACAGCAGCATAAGCTAACTTTGCTTTCTGTGGTTCATTTAACCTGAAATATATTATTCCAATATTTGTTTTAGTGCAATGCAACCAAATTCACTTACAATATTACACACAACCAAAGGAGTTTATGCTAAAAAAAATGGCTTTGGACAAACTCCGTTAAAGCTGCAGCATCACAAGGCTAATGATTGTAACTATTAAGTCAACTTCCTCATTGTATTTGGGGGGGGGGGGGGGGGGGGTGTGTATCACTAACTGAAACAAACCAATAGCCCCATCATGACCTGATAACTACATGCAAATGATGAACAGAAAGACAAGCAGATAAAATATTGAAGCTACCGATAATTTTCGGTAACTTTTGATTTTCAAAACTAGTAATCATGGCAGTAACTAACTGCTTTGTTCACAGATGGACAGCAAATAGCCAGTGGATGTGGGAGGATGGTTAGGGGTGGAGAAACTAGATCACCTCCTTATAAAGTAAATTGGATAAGATCTCGTTTTTGAAGTAGATCCAACTGTGCATTCCAAAGTGCACCCAAAGATTCTTCTATACAAAAAATACAATAAAAAAAGTTGCATTTATATAGCGCCTTTCACAACCACCGGACATCTCAAAACACTTTACACCAATGAAGTACTCTTTGAAGTGTCGTCACCGTTGTAATGCAGGAAACGCAGCAGCCAATTTGCGCACAGCAAGCTCCCACAAACAGCAATGCGATAATGACCAGATAATCTGTTTTTGTGATGTTGATTGAGGAATAAATATTGGCCAGGATACTGGGGATAACTCCCCTGCTCTTTGAAATAACGCCATGGGATCTTTTACATCCACCTGAGCAAGTGGAGGGGGCCTTGTTTTCACGTCTCATTTGAAAGAAGGCACCTCCGACAGCGCAGCACACCCTCAGTATTGCACTTGAGGGCCAGCTTTGATTTTTGAGCTCAAGCCCTGGAGTGGGACTTGAACCTGGAACCTTGTGACTCAGAGGCGAGAGTGCGCTACCCACTGAGCCACAACTGACAAAAGGAAGTTGTTGTTGTATATTCAAAAGAGCCTTGGGAATGACCATTTGAAATAAATATATTTTGCCTAATACAGGATACCAATATAAGCATAAATGATCTTGCATCTATTCTTAAATAATGCAAGCTGCCTCTTTCCAAATGCAACAGCATGACACCTTAAAAACTTCCCCTAATGGGTAGTTTTAAATTTATGGGCATTCCAGTTCCAAATGCCATTCTACGAGTCATGAGATTATTGCCAGTGTTTGGTAAGACTCCATACAAAATCAACCAAAATATAATCAGTTGCGAAATTACAAGTTGTTCTTTGCACACAAACGTCACTCTTCCTGCTAAGATTTCTGTACAACCAGCTAGAAGTGTGGTCCTACAATCATAAAGCATGTGAGAACAGCAGATTTATCGCTCTGCTCTGAGGGAGCAGTAGTTCCCAGTGTAACTTTATCACACTGAAATGTGATGAAACAGTGTTATCTCAATGTCAATTATACAAATATACAAATAAAAGTGCATATGAGCATTCCTTCAAAAAAAAAAGACAAGGGGACTTCTCAGGCATGATGAGTACGAGAATCAATAGTATCTGAATGAAGACATTTTTACATTTAAGGAACACAGTCAATAGTACTTGTATAAAGGATGCAATGTCCAAAGATTCAGATTTTCATGTCTCGAGCAGCTGTAGGGCCTCTGGCTACAACTAGTCACACAGAGCCAACTCCCTTTAAAAAACTATGGGGATCACATTCCTCCGGTTTCCAGTGAAGCTTGATTGGAACTTCAGCAGGAAGCAAGATAAATAAAGGGGCGACAGTGAACAAGGGTAGGGGGGACGCCTTATGACAATGCAGAAATGCTTTTAAACTTTCACAATAAAACGGCAAGATCATCACAACACCCCGAGGCTATATCAGCTTCTTCACCCTGCTGGGCTCAGTAACTCCTTCCAGCTAGTTGCCAGATGATAGTGGCCTTTAATCGCCGTGACTGGATTCCACACAAGGGCACTGTGATGGCATTTTTCATACCATTTCCCAAGTTGCTTTCTCTTTCATAAATAGAACACAGAGGCAAAAATCTTAGGACAACAAATTTACAGAAAATATTGAAGCCCTTAGTGTAGGCTTCTGCTTCCCTCTGTTCTTATAATAATAGCTCTTTTATTGGTTAACTGAGGTGTTCCCATTATTAGGTGATGGCTCACTAACAGAATCCAGCCATGAAATTGTTGCAATTTGCATCGCTCTCATAACTTCCATAAAAGAGTGTTTTACATGTTTACTTTAGAGGGGATTAATAACTAGCTCACAGTCCTCTGCCAAGAGCCCTGAACCATATGCTGCTCTGGGTAGAGAGATTTAGCCAGTAACATAGCACCAGGGGAGCTCCATACTTTCCTGTTCCTATGGAGCATTCTGGGTAGAGTGACACAGCTGTGAACTGATTGCTTTATTCCAAGAGTTGCTAGGTCAAGCATTCCCAGGAATTTAAAGGCTCCGGTTTCAAACAACGGTGATTATTTCTTCTGTTGCAAAGCAAAATATTATACTAAGATTCATCTTTATAAATACAAATATTTGTTTCATAGTTTAGCTTTCTCGTGCTTCCTTCTTTTGAGGATACAGTTCAACTTTTTATTGACGAACGCCAATTCATTTTTCTCTTTGCCTGAGTCCGAGGCCTCTTCCTCAGTGCCTGTCACAAATTCAGCTGTGATCCCAAATTTGCAATCCCTTTCTGAAGTCTGTATAACTGCCTAGGAGTTCTGCCTCACCTCAACTCCACTTAGTTTGCCAAACATTGGTAGACTTCCTTAAAAATAACACATGTCCTCATTCAGTCAAATATCTATCCTCTGTCCTGTGTTTATCTGGAATCACCATCTTGACAGCCCCTCCACAGTTCCTGTTTAGTTATTCTAATATAATTATGCAGTGGCGTTGAATGTTCAACTGTTCTCCTTACTGCTGGGGATATGGTCAAAAAATTAGAGCCAGATCTTTCAGGAGTGAAATTAGCAAACACTTCTTCATGCAAAGGGTGGCAGAAGTTTGGAACTCTCTTCCCCAAACAGCAATTGATGCTATAATCAAAGGTCACACACCTGAAACGTTAACTCTGCTTCTTGCTCCCCAGATGCTGCCTGACCTGCTGAGTATTTCCCGCAGTTTCTATTTTTATTTCAGATTTCCGGCATCTGCAGTATTTTGCTACTATAGCAATTGATGCAAGATCAATTGTTAATTTCAAAACTGAGATGGATAGATTTTTGTTAGCCAAAGGTATTAAGGGATCCAGGGAAAAGGCGATATATGGAATTAGGTCACAGATTAGCCATGATGTCATTGATTGGTGGAACAGGCTCAAGAGGCTAAATGGCCTCCTCCATTTCCTACGTTCCTACATCATATAAACAAGATCATTTAAAGCAATGTTATTTTCATTTTGGTGTGGAGGTGGGGTGGAGCATGGTGGCAGCTTCAGAGAGCTAAGGTGCTGGAAGGGCCCAGAATGGTCTGCTCTAAAGACCACACCAACAAGTCGATTGGGGATGAGTTTTGCGCTGTGCCTGGTGCAGCACAGTATCATAATTGGCATATGCTTCTCTTATTAGTTGTGAATTAAAAATTACAACAAATAGAATGGCCAATATGGCTACATCACAGCACACAAATTGAGTATAGTGGTGGTTGCGGTTAGAAATGGGTATGTGCTGCACCTGTCTTTCAGATGCAAAACGAGCATAAAGCATACCAATTTAGCAATAGGATATCCTACTTACAGTCTGCACAGGTTTTAGTCTCATTGATAAATTTGTGATTTTTTTTAGGTGCTCGCCTAAACTGCCATAGCCTTGCCCATCTTCATGACAATCTAAATTAGTTTCCAATGAGCAAGGCAGGGGTCAGCCACGTACTGTCCAGGATTCAAGATAAGTTTGAGAATTATGTATTAAAAAATCCTTCCTGTAGAGCCTGTAGCAGCAGGAGTGCTCCACCCGACTTCACAGGTGTTGTGATTGCTGCCCATCCCAATAGCCTTCCTCAAACTCCCTCCTGGTATTTACCTGGTCGGCAAACAAGGACCCAGACTAATTCCTACCCAAAGCTAATAGCCTTGGCTCAGTGGTAGCACTCTCCTCTTGGAGTCAGAAGCTCATGGATTCAAGCACCATTTCAGAGAACTGATCCATAATCTAAGATCACACTTCGGTGCTGAACTGGGAGTGGTGCTGTCTTAAGGAGAAGATGTTAAACTGAGGCCCTGTGCGTGCTCTCGGGTAGAAGTTCATAGCACTACTCAAAGAATACAGGGGAGCTCTCCACACATCCTGGCCAGCATTTATCCCTCAACCAACACTACCAAGACAGATTATCTGGTCCTTTAAACTGTTTGTGGGACCGGTTAGTGACTGCATTTCAAAAGCACTTTGTGGGTTGTGAAGCACCTTGCAAAGTACAGAGGTCATAAAAGGTGTTTTATAAATGCCAATCCTTCCTGCACGCTGACCATCCCCACATGCAGGGATCCTGATCTCAATTACATCATAGGAGGTTTAATTAGAAGGCAGGTGCTTCCTCCCAAGGAGAGAAAAAAATACCAAAGGAAGAACTTCTTCTGAGGACACTTCCGAATTTGGTAGTAGCCGAGTTCAGAGCAGCACTTGAAGCAGCCCCACAGTAAACTTCCCGTGAATTCTTTTTTCCAATGATGGTGCATAATGCAGGGAGATTAAGAGAAGTAGGAGAACTTGCTACTCAGACTAACAAACCCGAAACGTTAACTCTGCTTCTCTTTCCACAGATGCTGCCAGACCTGCTGAGTGGTTCCAGCATTTCTTGTTTTTATAAAAGGTAGGAAGTGGTGTTCCACAGAGATTATGCTGGGACCATTGTTGTTCACAACTTCATTAACAATTTGGACATGGGAATCAGAAGTACAATTTCAAAATTTGTGACCAAGACCAAATTAGGAAGGGGATGGTATAGTTAGTACTGATGAAGAATATATCAAGATACAAGATGATATTAATAAATTACAGAATGGTATGTGATCAGCAAATTAACTTTAATATAGTTAAGTGTGAGGTGGTGCAATTTGGTGGGAAGAATGAAGAGGCCACATACTGCTTAGATAACAAGAGTCTAAATGGGCTAGAGGAACAAACTGATCTAGGGGTGCAGATAACCAAATCACTAAAAATAGTGATTGTCATGAAGGTGCTTCCCTTATTAATATTTTTGAGGTGTTTAAAAGATTGTGAAAATTGGTTAATTTGAAAGACTGAGAAGGTGCCAGGATTTGTTTTTTTTTAAAAAGGTTACTGGAAGGACACTTTGGAGTTTTCTTTAAAAAAACATGTACTGGAAGAGACAATGAAGTGTTAAATAAGCATAAGGAGCCTTGCTGGCTATTGGAGTTGTTTACAGAGAAGTCACATGTCTAGATTTATGGTTGTCGGAAGTTTTGGCTTTCTGATTTGGGGCTTGGACTGTTTGAATGCTCAGTTGGTGTGTATCCTGCTGACAGAGAAGCCACCCAAATCATTCTTTTCCATCTCTTTTTGAAAACATCTTCTGAGAATCCAATGTGATAGCTGAAACTACTGATGCAGTAATTCTCCTGAAAAGCTTGCAAGACTACTCCTCGACATCTCCTGAACAGAACTGCTCCAGAAAGATCCTAGTAACAGCGTCCACGTGTACCCAGATGCCAGACCAAAGGCCATCTGGAACATTCCATATCTTATCCTTTTTCTTCAAGAATTGATAAAACCTTGGCCAAAGTATTTTTTTTGAGTTGATCTCTGCAGAGCCAGTTGTTTTTTCATTTTTCTTTATTTTTCCTTTAACCAGTGTGTGGGTGTGTGTTCGGTTATTTTAGAATGATAGATATTTATACTTTTGTATTTCAAACCATGTATTAATAAGCTCTGCATCGTTATAGAATAAGTCTTATTTAATAACACAATTATTGATTTATTAGAAAAGAAACCTGGTTGGTGGATTTTTATTTTGAAACTAATGTAAGTATATATATAAGTATATAATTGGCTGTGTCAGTAACTGGGTAAAACATTTGAACATATGTTGTGACCTGTGGAACGAGAAAAAGACAGGTTAATAAGGCCATAAATAAAGCAAACCATGTAATAGGGTTCATCTTCAGGGAGATAGAATTGAAAAAAAGAGTGAAGTTATGTTAAACTTATGTCAAACCTTAGTCAGACCACACTTGCAATATAGAGAATAGTTTTGGTCTCCATATTATAAAAAGGATATAGAGGCACTGGATAAGGTACAAAAAATATGCACAAGAATGATACCAGAACTGAGAGTCATAGAGTTATACAGCACAGAAACAGGCCCTTCGGCCCATTGTGTTCATGCTGGCCATCAAGTACCAAACTATTCTAATCCCATTTTCCAGCACTTAACCCGTAGCCTTGTATGCTATGGCGTTTCAAGCGCTCATCTAAATACTTCTTAAATGTTGTGAGGGTTCCTGCCTCTACCACCACTTCAAGCAGTGTATTCCAGATTCCAACCACCCTTTGGGTGAAAAAAAATTTCCTCAAATCCCCTCTAAACCTCCTGCCCCTTACCTTAAATCTATGCCCCAAATTTCACCATCTGCCATGGTGGGATTTAAACCCATGTACCCAGAGCATTAGACTGGGCTCTGGATTACTAGTCCAGTGACATTACCACTAGGCCGCTGCCTCCTCCTATATAGTACATAGAGTATATACTTATCAGGAAAGTCAAGACATTTATCACAGAAAGCGAAGACGGAGGTGTGATCTAACAGCGGTCTTTAAGATTATGAAAGGGTTTGATCGGGCAGACCAGAAGTAGAGATTATAAATATAAGATAGCCACTAATAAATACAAGAGGAAATCCAGGAGAAAATTTTTTACCCTGAGGAGTGGTTAGAATGTGGAACCTGCTACCACAAGGGGTAGCTGAGGTGAGTAGCATAGATGCATTTAAGGGGGTATTAAATGTGCACGTGGGAGAAAGGAATAGAAGGATATACTGATAGGAGTAGATGAAGTAGGGTGGAGCATAAGTGTTGGAATAGACCAGTTGAGCTGAATGGTCTACATCATAGAACAAGGTTATGCAAATAACTTAAAGGAATATCACTCAACAAAAAAAAAACAATCTTGGCTTAGTTTTCAAACACAGGGCACACAGTGCTAGATACCTTGGATAACACTGGCCCTTTAAAACCGCTGCTTCTAAAATTATCTGTTTTCATTGTAATTTCAAGTTAATTCTGATTTACCAGTTATGCAGCTGGATTTCTTGATTATCAGCACCAGTACAGGCTGAGTGTTAGAGAGTCAGCTGAGCAGACCTTGCACAAACGCATGTAAACTACCCATTGGCAGTGTTTCCTAAATTCTTTGCTAGTGTCATGGAATTATTTATTTTCTCCTGTTTAAAACAGTATGCCTTTAAGATAGAGTGAGAAGCTTTAAGACTGAGAACAGTGTGTATAGCAGCTACACCTGTTACCTAGGCAGCAGCAGGAGAGTGGGGAGGTCATATGGTGTACTGTAACTTTTAACTGTGTAAAAACCAGCTAAAACCGGTTTTGGACAAGAGAGAGACACCAGTGAAGCCTGCTTGCCTTGAAAGAAGAGAATTCTCTCAGCAGAAACTCTACAATGAACCATGGACTGTGTTAATTGCGCAAGAAGAAAAAAAAACCTTTTGAAGAGAACATTTGTACTGCCAGAGGTAGCAAAATTCCTTTTCTTCAACAAAGAACAAGAAGAACAGTACAGCACAGGAACAGGCCATTCGGCCCTCCAAGCCTGCGCCGATCTTGATGCCTGTCTAAACTAAAACCTTCTGCACTTCCGGAGTCTGTATCCCTCTATTCCCATCCTACTTCCAATCTAAGAAGTCTTTGCTTCAAGATTGACTCTCTTTTGACTGATTCTGTTTCCTGGAATTCACAGTAAAGTTGTGACTGAAAGACTACCAATTTTAAAATCCACATATAGACCTGTCACTATACTCCTTGCATAAAGAACTGTGTGACACCTGCTGCAACCGAAGTGCTTTGAACGCCTATCAAGTAAAGACTGTTCATCAAATCTGCCTGGAGACTTCGAGTGGCATCTGATTATTTTTTACACTCGGTTACGTCACCCATCAGCAAGATAACCCACAAAGACTTACAACCCAGTTATTTATTTATTCTTAAGAAACAGCTAATTTTTAAAACATCATTTTTTTTTAAAACAGTTAACCGTTAGTTTTTGAATGTATGTGTGTGAGCATAGGAGTTAGGTTAAATAAGGAGTTATAAGGTCTTTAGACATAAATTTATCTTAATAGTGTAAAGATTTAGGTTATTAATAAATAATTATTATTGTCTAAAGATATCTGGTTTGGTGGGTTTTTTTATTCTGAGATTAACAAAGTGTTTAATTTGGCTGTTTTCCAGTTGGGTGGGAAAAATGTAATAATATGCTGCGACCTGTGGAGTAATGGGACTGAATTGACAATACATTGCTCCTGCCTTGGTCATAACACTAGATAACAGTAAAGTCAGTGAACACCCATTTAAAATGAATGCTGCTTTGAAGACATATGCAGCCATTTTAGAGATGAGCACCATTTTTGTGCAAAATAAATTTATTTAATTTGGTGCTCACTTTTGTTTACTTTGCTGCTGACAAAGGCCCAATTTTTGTTGATTGATGACAAGCGTGTGGCTCTTATTTCCGATCCCACAGCCTTCATGAAGAGAGCCTGGACCCAAATCATCTTGGGGACTTGTGCCATTGTAATGGCATGTCGACAGTGAAAGCGCCCTTGAACAGGGAGAAAGACAGGAAATTATGGAGCAAGTGACTTATGCCATGAATTATTGTCACTCCAAAATTTCCTGGGACTGTTGAGCAGCTCTGCTGTAGGTTGGAAGGTAATTGTCGTGTCTCACTAAAATCAATGGTAATGTACATGTGCCTCAAAAACACTGAGGCCATCTACTCAGTGGAAAATTAACATGTCATTTACATAGATTTTTTCTGTCCAAAAAGATTTGCAATCTTTGGGTCTCACTCTCTAATTTATAAGAACTTCCATTATGTGTCTGCTCATCGCAATGCAAAAACAATCCTTTGACAATGCAAAGGGTGTAACTTCTATCTAACCATTTGCTCCTTTTAAGTCAGGGGAAGGAAGTGTGATGGTTGGTTGCTGGGTGTCAGCCTTTATGTCTTGAAAAGGCTTTGGCTTTGTAGGTCCTTGCACTATGCCATGAGATGGCCTGACCACTCCTTGGTACCATGCCTATTGCTGGCATGGCTGCCTGGTCCCACATCCTACTGGGCACAGCTGGAGCCTCTTCTTCTGGGTGAAGCCAATATGGTGCCACTCTGAGACAGCTCAACATCCATGCAAATATCTCCCAGGCTGCTGCAGCTGGGTACTCCCTCAGCTGAGCTGGGTGAGAGCAGATCATTGGGCAGCAGTTGAATCCCTGTAATAATGATGAGTGGCCAGTTAGGCAAGCAACCTATATGCACTGCAACGGGACCAGAAAATTCGCCCTGGGAATCCACACATGCACTTATTTAGAATATTTATAGAAAATGAAGTAAGTGGAAGCAAGATCAGCCAAGTCCCATTTTTTTTTCCAAAAATATACTTTATTTATAAAAATCTGCAAAAACAAAAAGCATTTCAAAACAGTTCCAAGTTGACATTCCAGAAAGTGCAAAAGAAATCAGTTTTCTTCAATACAGAATGTGAGTTGCATCCATTCCATTTTACATGCAATGTACATTTGCATGACACAGCAAAACCATATTTTGGTGCATACAGCCCGAGGGGTTTTACACAGGTTCCAACCCCTCAGTTCACTATGGCGGGAGGACCTTACACAGTGGTCTTTCCCCATTGAGCCTTTGCCGCGGCTGCCCCAAGCTTTACTGCGACCCTCAACGTGTAGTCCTGGACCTTGGAATGTGCCAGTCTGCAACACTCGGTCGTGGACAACGCTTTGCACTGGAAGACCAGCAAGTTTAGGTCAGAGCAAAGTGCCATTTCACCAAGTTGATGGTCCTCCAGCAACAGTTGATGTTTATCTTGGTATGCGTCCCTGGGAACAGACCGTAGAGAGGGCAGCGTGCAGAAGCGGTGAGATTCCAGGCATGCAGGAAGGATCTGACGGAAAGGGCCCTTCTCACCACCAGCCAAGCAATGTCTTGGTGCTTATCTGAAAGTTCTGCTAATGAGGTGTTCTGCCAAATGACTTTGGCAGTCTGCTTGGGGAACCATCCAACAGGATCCACCATCTCCTTTTCCTGTAGGGCCTTGAGGACATTCCATACAGACCACTGCCTGATGGATTGGAGGTCAAAGGTGTTTTTCTGCACAAACTTTTCCACGAAGGGTAGGTGGTACAGCACAGTCCAAGTGGATGGAGCGTCCATGGCAATGTGGCCAGTCCCATCCTTCGCAACACTGGCACGTAGTGACACTTTGTGTTTGTGTACTGGGGTTCTACGCACAGTTTGATGCAGCTGCACACAAAGGTGGCCACCAGGATGAAGGCGACGTTGGGTACGTTTTTTCCTTCTTTATCTAGAGGTTTGAATATCGTGACCCTCCGGACATTTTCGATCTCCAGATAAAGCGGAAGATGGCTTGGTTGACCGCCACAGCGCAGGAGTGGGGTATGGGCTAGACCTGTGCCATGTACAGCAACAACGTGAGCGCCTCGCACCTGATGATCAGGTTCTTACCTGCAATGGAGAGAGATCACTGCTCCCACATGCTCAGTTTATGGTTTACAATGGCTACTCGGTCCTTCCAGGTTTTGGCGCACGCCCCGGCCTCTCCGAACCATATCCCCAGCACCTTCAGGTAGTCTGACCTGACGGTGAAGGGGACAAAGGATCGGTCAGCCCAGTTCCTGAAGATCATGGCCTCGCTCTTGTCATGATTTACTTTGGCTCCCGAGGCCAGTTTGAACTGGTCACAGATGCTCATCAGCGGATCTGAGCAGAAGACAGCGACATCGTCCATGTACAGGGAGGTTTTGACCAGAGTGACTCTGCTGCCTGGGATTGTCACCCCTCTTATGCCGGCATCTTTCCTAATGGACTCAGCAAAAGGTTTGATACAGCAAACAAACAAGACAGGGGAGAGAGTACAGCCCTGTCTGACTCCAGATTTGATCGGGAAACTTTCTGATTCCCACCCATTGATTGCAACTGCACTACTGATATTTGTGTAGAGCAGTCTGATCCAATTGTGGATTCCCTCCCCAAACCCCATTTTGGAGAGCACATCCATCATGTAAGTGTGCGATATCCTGTCAAAAGCTGACATCCTGGTCCAAACTGATGAGGCAGGTGTCTGCCCCCCTGTCCCGTACATAGGTGATTGTATCCCTGAGTAGTGCGAGGCTATCAGAGATCTTCCTGCCGGGTACAGTACTGGTCTGATCGGGGTGAATCACTAACTCCAGAGCAGACATGATCCAACTGCCGATGACTTTGGACAGAATCTTGTAGTCAACATTAAGCTGTGAGATGGGCCGTCAATTTCTGATTTCCACCTTCACCCCCTTCCGTTTGTAGGTGAGGGTGATGATGCCTTTCCTTGTGGATTCTGACATACTGCCAGCCAGAAGCATACTCTCGTACACTTCCAGCAGGACTGGGCTGACCCGGTCCCACAGAGTCGAATACAGCTCAACTGGTAAACTGTCGCTTCCGGGAGTTTTGCTCGTCTCAAAGGACCTGAAGGTATTTGTCAGCTCGTCCAGAGTTAGCGGCTTGTCCAGGCTCTCCCGCATACTGTCATCTAAGACGTCCGTGATAGATGACAGGAAAGATTGGGAGGCCTTGCTGTTCATGGGCTTCACGTCTTACAGCCCGGCATAAAAGGATTTGCTAATCCTTCGTATGTTTGACTGCGAAGACGTTACCGAGCCATTCTCTTCCTTCAGGCTGCAGATCACAGAGCTCTCTCTCTGTACCTTTTGGAAGAAGAAACGTGAGCACGTCTCATCCTGCTCAATGGAGCGGACTCTGGACCAAATGATGATCTTGGAGGCCTCCATGGCAGACAGCAAGGCCTGCTGGCTCTTCACCTTTTGGAGATCCTCCTTGACCTCAACTCCCATCGACTGCAGCTGGAGCAGATTCTGCATTCTTTTCTGGAGTCGGGACTTTTCCCTCTGTTTCTCTCTCACCTTCTGAACACCTTTGACGGTAAAGAGCCTCTTGATGTTTGCCTTGATCGCTTCCCACCAGTACACTGGAGACTCAAAGAGGGTTTCATGGTTCTCCAACCTTTGTAATTCCTAAATGTTCTCTGGGGTCAGAACTGTTACGTTCAGCTTGCATGTCCCCCTGCAGGGAGAGGGTGAACAGGCAGGTCATGGTACACATTAGTACCAATGATATAGGTAGAAAGAGGGATGAGGTCCTGCAACAAGAATTTAGGGAGCTAGGTAGCAGATTAAATAGCACGCCCTCAAAGGTTGTAATCTCTGGATTACTCCCGGTGCCACGTGTTAGTGAGTATAGGAATAGGAGAATAGAGCAGATGAATGCTGGCAGAGGAGGCGGTGCAGGAGGGAGGGCTTTAGTTTCCTGGATCACCGGGTCTGTTTCTGGCAAAAGTGGGACCTGCACAAGTTGGACAGGTTGCACCTGAACAGGAACGGGACCAATATCCTTGCTGGGAGGTTTGCTAGTCATAGAGAGATACAGCACTGAAACAGGCCCTTTGGCCCACCAAGTCTGTGCCGACCAACAACCACCCATTTATACTAATCCTACATTAATGCCATATTCCCTACCACATCCCCACCATTCTCCTACCACCTACCTACACTACGGGCAATTTACAATGGCCAATTTACCTATCAACCTGCAAGTCTTTGGCTGTAGGAGGAAACTGGAACACCCGGTGGAAACCCACGCGGTCACAGGGAGAATTTGCAAACTCCGCACAGGCAGTACCCAGAACTGAACCCGGGTCGCTGGAGCTGTAAGGCTACGATGCTAACCACTGCACCACTGTGCTGCCCGCTAGTGCTGTTGGGGGAGGGGGTTTAAACTAATTTGGCAGGGGGATGGGATACAGAGTGGAGTTACAATAGGGGGTGATGCACAGTCAAATATAGAAGAGAAACTGAGTCAGTCTGGAAGGCAGAGAGAATATAGACCTGTTAAGGCACAAGCAAAAATGCAAGGCTGGATTGCATCTATTTTATTGCAAGGAGTCTTACTAGTAAGGCAGATGAATTGAGCGCATTGATTAGCACATGGCATTATGATATTATTGCTATGGTTGAGGGAGGGGCAGGACTGGCAGCTCAATATTCCAGAGTACAGAATCTTGAGGCATGACAGGGGAGGGGGTAAAAGAGGAGGTGGCATTGTACTGTTGATCAAGGAGTCAATTACTGCAGTAAGGAGGGATGATATCTTAGAAGGTTCCTCAAATGAGGCCATATGGGTAGAACTTAAAAACAAAAAAGGGAAAATCACTTGGCTGGGAGTGTACTGCAGGCCTCCAAACAGTCAGGGAGAGATAGAGGAACAGATATGTAAGCAAATCTCAGAGAGATGTAAAAATAATAGGGTAATAATAGTAGGGGATTTCATCTTCCCCAATATCAACTGGGATAGTGCAAAAGGCTTAAAGGGGGAGGAATTCTTAAAATGCATATAGGAGAGCTTTTTGAGCATGTACATTAATAGTCCTACAAGATAAGGGGCAGTACTGGACCTAATCCTAGGGAATGAAGCCAGACAAGTGTCAGAAGTGTCAGTCGGGGAACATTTCGGGGATAGTGACCATAACTCTGTAAGATTTAAGGTAGTTATGGAAAAGGACAAAGATGGACCGGAAATAAAGGTACTGAATTAGGGAAAGGCTGATTTTCAGATGATAAAACAGATCTGACCAAAGTGGACTGGGAGCAGCTACTTCTAGGAAAGTTGACATCAAACCATTGGGAGTCATTCAAAGAGGAAATAGTGAGAGTTCAGAGCCAACATGTACCCATTAAGGTGAAGGGTAGGACCAACAAGTCCAGGGAACCCTGGATGTCAAGGGATATAGAGAATTGGATCAGGAAAAAAAAGAAGGCTTATGGCAGATTCCAAGCACTGAAAACAGTGGAGGCACTAGAGGAGTATAGAAAGTGTAGGATGGCACTTTAAAAAGTAATTAGGGGAGCGAAGAGGGGACATGAAAAAACACTGGCGGGCAAAATAAAGGAAAATCCGAAGGCATTTTCTAAGCATATTAAGGGCAAGAGGATAACCAGGGAAAAAGAGTAGGGCCCATTAGGGACCAAAGTGGCAATCTGTGTGTGGAGCCGAAGGACATTGATGAGGTTTTAAATGATTACTTTTCATTTGTGTTCACTATGGAGAAGGACGATGTAGGCGTAGAGATCAGAGAGGGGGATTGTGATATACTTGAACAAATTGGCATTGAAAGGGAGGAAGTATTAGCTGTTTTAGCGGGGCTTAAAAGTGGATAAATCCCCAGGCCCAGATAAGATGTATCCCAGGCTGTTATGTGAGGCAAGGGAGGAGATTGCAGGGGCTCTGACACAATTTTTCAAATCCTCTCTGGCCACAGGAGAGGTACCAGAGGATTGGAGGACAGCGAATGTGGTACCATTATTTAAGAAGGGTAGCAGGGATAAACCAGGTAATTACACAGGCCGGTGAATCGAACATCAGTGGTTTGGAAAATATTGGAAAAAATTCTGAGGGACAGGATTAATCTCCACTTGGAGAGGCAGGGATTAATCAGGGATCATGGCTTTGTCAGGAGCAGATCATGTCTAACTAATTTGATTGAATTTTTCAAGGCAGTGACGAGATGTGCAGATGAGGGTTAAGCAGTTGATGTAGTCTACATGGACTTCAGTAAGGCTTTTGATAAGGTCCCACATGGGAGATTGGTTAAGAAGGTAAGAGCCCATGGGATCCAGGGCAATTTGGCAAATTGGATCCAAAATTGGCTTAGTGGCAGGAGGCAGAGGGTAATGGCCGAGGGCTGTTTTTGCGAGTGGAAGCCTGTGACCAGTGGTGTCAGGGATCGGTGCAGGGACCCTTGCTGTTTGTAGTGTACATTAATGATTTAGATGTGAATATAGGAGGTATGATCAGTAAGTTTGCAGATGACACGAAAATTGGTGGTTTCGTAAATAGTGAGGAGGAAAGCCTTAGATTACAGGATGATAAAGATGGGCTGGTAAGATGGGCGGAGCTGTCGCAAATGGAATTTAATCCTGAGAAGAGTGAGGTGATGCATCTTGGGAGGACTAACAAGGCAAGGGAATATACAATGGATGGTAGGACCCTAGGAAATAGAGTGTCAAAGGGACCTTGGTGTACTTGTCCATAGATCACTGAGGGCAGCAGCACAGGTAGATAAGGTGGGTAGGAAGGCATATGGGATACTTGCCTTTATTAGCCGAGGCATAGAATATAAGAGCAGGGAGGAGGTTATGATGGAGCTGTATAAAATGCTAGTTAGGCCACAGCTGGAGTACTGTGTACAGTTCTGGTCACCACACTATAGGAAGGATGTGATTGCACTGGAGAGGGTGCAGAGGAGATTCACCAGGATGTTGCCTGGGCTGAAGCATTTCAGCTATGAAGAGAGACTGAAAAGGCTAGGGTTGTTTTCCTTAGAGCAGAGAAGACTGAGGGGAGATATGATTGAGGTATACAAAATTATGAGGGGCATCGATAGGTTAGATAGGAAGAAACTTTTTCCCTTAGCGGAGGGGTCAATAACCAGGGGACATAGAATTGAGGTAAGGGGCAGGAGATTTAGAGGGGATTTGAGGAAAAAAAATTTCACCCAGAGGGTGGTTGGAATCTGGAACACACTGACTGAAAAGCTGGTAGTGTCAGAAACCCTCACAACATTTAAGAAGTATTTAGATAAGCACTTGAAACGACATAGCATACAAGGCTATGGGCCAAGTGCTGGGAAAATGGGATTAGAATAGTTAGGTACTTGATGGCCGGCACAGACATCATGGGCCGATGGGCCTGTTTCTATGCTGTATAACTCTATGACTCAACCCACTGGTCATCCTGTAAGTGACAGTCGGCCAGTAAGAGGCAGTGGTCAGAGAAGAACACCGGCTTGATAATGGTGGATCTCACTGTGAAAGCGTGGGTCACAAACAGGAAGTCAATCCTGGAACAGGCAGACCTGTCCGGTCGCGACCTGATGTATCTACGCTGTGCTCTGTCTGCAGGGTTGCTGAAGATGTCGTGCAGCTTGGCATCTTTTGCTGTTTCCATCAGCAATCTGGATGTAGCGTCCAGTTTGCTGTCGTCACTGCCAGATCGTCCAGCTGCATCAATGATGTTGAAGTTAATGTCACCGCCTAGAATCACCAGCCTGGACGTCACCAGCAGCAGCGAGGGCTGCTGGAGGACGGTCAACAGCTCACTGTATTAGACTGGGGTGCACACATTGATTAACCGGAGCTGAGCATTGTTGTACATTACGTCTGCTATGAGGAGGCGACCGCCCATCACCTCCTTAACTTCAGAGATAGTGAAGTTGCCTCCTTGCAGCAGAATACCCAGGCCAGAGGAACGGGAATCATTTCTCCCTGACCAGATCGATGGCCTGTGGGACCACCATTGTGACCATTGCCTGTAAGTGCTGAGATGTGGTATCCCAAACTCCTGCAGAAACAGTAGGTCAGCTTTGACCTTGGCAAGGTAACCCAAGGTTGAAACACATCGCATAGTAGATTTAATGCTACGCATGTTAATGGAAGCAATCTTTATACCCATTTAAAACTGGATGTTGCTTACCACATCAGGTGCCCTTACTAGTCCCAGTCCTTGGGTATTTTCCTGCATACCCATAGTGTGCACAAGCTGTTGCACATTCGTTGGGCTCAGAAAACCCTTCTGGTCACTCACGGGGGGGGGGGGGGGGGTTTGTTCCGCTGGGCTGGCATCAGGGGGTCTTCTAGGCAGCAAGGTTTGGACTGTCCTCTGCTGGTGGTGACATTCCGCTCTGTTCCTCCTCGAGGACATTTCTGCTCCCGGTTTCCCAGAGCTGGTGTGCGCTGGACACTTTGCTGCTCTCGATCTCCCGGAGCTGGGGTGCGTTGGGCCCATCGCTACTTCCAGTGCCAAGGAGCTGGGGGGTTTTCTCTTCCAGCTCCTTTGTGTTATGCCGCTTCTTTTGCATGTGCCTTCTTTCTGGCCCTTCCTTGTCTGATGAGGAGCAGCTATCGTAGTTCATCCTCTTGCCATTGGCTTGGGTGGTGACCTGTTCCTTTTTTGGGGGTTTCTTCGTTGTGGTTTTCCTTTTGACCACTTGCCACTCATCCGATTGTCCCACTGCTGCCTCCTCCTCCATGGATTGTGTGTGTTGAGGAGGAGTTTCCGTGCACGGGGTAGGTATTGGGTCGCGGGTTGCAGCTGCCTCCCCTTTCCTCTCCTTCTCAGATGGATTTTCCTCGCTGTGGGCAGGGTTGCTGGTCTCCTTTGCAGCACAAGGCGTGTTCACCGTTCCTTCCTCCATCCTTTCCTTGGACCTTGCCGTCTGTGTGTAACTGAGGAAGTGCTTGGGGCAGGTCTTGTAGGGGTGGCCTGCCCCACCATACAGGTTGCAGCACTTACTCTGTTTACAGTGCTTTGTGTGATGGCCTTCCTGTTTGCAGTTCTTGCAGATGACTGTGCTGCAGTTAGCCACTACCTGACCAGATTTGCCACAGGTCCGACAAACTCTGGGCTGCCCCGCGTAAACCAAGCCTCGACTTCCCCCGATAGTGAAGCTGGAGGGAGGATGGATGATAGCTCCGTTGGCATCGACCTTCAAGGTGACCTTGACCTGCCGCTTGCTGGTCCAAATCCCAAAGGGGTCCTTGACCTCGGTGCTGCTGCTGGCCACCTTTACGTACCTGGCAAGGAAGGTGAGTACATCCAGGGCAGGAACATGGGGATTGTAGAGGTGGATTGTCACCACACGGCTGCGTTGTGATGGCAGCGTGAAGAGCGGCTCCACTGTGAGGATCGGCAATGAGTGGCGCCTGGTTTCCTCTCTCCTTGGACACCTTCAGGAACTTGATGCATCCTGCCACATTTTTGAATGTCACATCGAAATAGCCACTGCTGGGGAAGACCTGCAGACAGAAGATGTCTGCAGCTTGGAATCCACAGCATTCGATCAGAATTTTCTTAATGAAGAAGGCCCAGTTGATGGGTGCACCTCCTTCGCTATCTTTCACCGCCACACTAACGGTGTTAAGCATCCCCTGGCCTGGCGCTCTGGTATTGGTTGCAGCCATTTTTTGCTTGAAGCTTTCCTGGGGCAGGTACTAATACCTCAACCAACAGGAAAACAACAACCATGGTAGATCTCCAATCCCAAAGGGTGAAATGCCATAAAAACAGCGCTGAAACCCCCCAAAAAACTCTGGAAAAACCCCCCACATAAACGTCACCTGCAGGACCAAAGCCCACTGATCATGGTCTCTTCCCTGTCAGCCAAGTCCCATCTTATTCCCACCTATATCATTACCCAGTGACGACTACTGCAAAGTAATTGTATGTGTGAGGTGTGAGTCCTGAGTAATTTTCCCACCCTTCTAGTCTAGGGTGACCATATTTTCTAAACAAATCTGGGGGCACAGAAGGTGGGAGCACAGCAAAGTAGCCAGGTCCGAAGACATAGGTTGCGCAGTGTAGCGAGGGAAATTTTTTTTTAGCAGCTTATGTTTTAATGGTTTCACATATACACTACAAATGCAAAACAAATTTGTGTATAATTACCTGGATGTGACATCACAGTATTGAAGCGCATTCAGACATCGTTTGTAAAAAATACACCAACACTGTTCAGCAATGTCATTTTTTTGTACGTCCTCATCTCTGTTGGCTTAACTTTGTGAAAAATTGGTAACAGAACTTAAACTAGCACTTGCTGCAAATGCAGCTTTATGCTTAGTGGTACCTTTGTGTTCTTTTATGGATGTCCCACCTCCACTCAAAATGAAAAATACTGATTGGCATTTTGAACATAATACAGATGTTTCTTTCCCAGTTGGTCATAAATGTGGAAAATCCTTTTAAAGCTGGTTGTTAAAGCAGCAATTGTGCTTTTTGAGCACACAAATCTCACTTTACACCAAATCCTGAATCTTGCATGTGTTCTACACCATACCCCATTCAGTCAGCATCGAAGCTTTGGCAGCTGTATTCGTGCTGTACCATCTATGTTATAGTGATTAGGGATAACAATAGAAATGTTCTCAATATTTCTCTCTAATGCATTAATTATTTAGACATTTAGCAGACACGTTTATCCGAGGTGACAATACACACACTGTGCTGTACCTCATTAGACATAATCCGAGAAATTGAAACGTTAGGGTATTCGGGGTTGAGTTTTGTGAACTGGGGACTCTTCCAGGGACATGGTTTTCCCAGGGTCACAGTATTTCATCTGGGGACTGTCCCAGAAAACGGGGACATATGGCCACCCTACTCTCAGCTAGCAATGCTGAGGCCAATTGCAGTGGAGCTGACACTGCCTTAGAGCAACTAACAACATAGGTCGGGACTTTCCTCATGTGTGTGACTCAGTACCACACAACAAAAGTGCACTTACGGAGACAGCCTTTAGCTTTTGTCCCAGTTTTGCAACCATATTCTTTGAAGGCTGCAAGGCCCGGCTAAAATCCTTTGCCTACTTTCAACTGTGCTTGACATTCGGAGTCCAGGCTGCAGTGCAGCTCATTGATGCAGAGCAGTCATAGCACTAACGTGCAACGTGACGGAATGGTGAGACGTACATGCCAGCCAGAATTCAGGTACAGCACAGAGCTGCGCTACTGCAGGAACGCATCAGGCAGAGTTTGAGCAACCTTCTCAGACAGCGGGGGAAGGGGGGAAAAAGAATTCACCCTTGGCCTCTCTTCCAAACTCCGAGCTGCTCATTTCCGGAGGTGTTGACAGAGGCCTGGGACCAGGTTGCCCACCTGCTCTCTTTGCCGGGGACAGTGTCTCCAGCCAACTTACATAAAGCGAGGAAGTCTTTCCTTCATGCACAACTAAAATTCCGTGCTCTGCTTTTCTCCTTAAATTTATGCTGCCATCAAATAAATTTCTCTTTTACATTCATTAACTTATTTCTCATACGTATCAGCACTCTGTAGGGCCGTGCACTGTTTTAAAAATGTTAGTTTCTACCTTGGTTGATGCACATTCGAGTTCAACAGCTGTTTCAAATAATAAATGCCTTTAAGAGGAGAGTAAATATACATACAAGATGTTAAAACTGTCGCCCGTTGTGCCCACTTGCAACTGAACACTCAACTCACATTCAGACATTAATTTCTTCCACATCTACTTAATTCAGTTAGTTGGAAATTGCCTGTTTATATGTGTTGAGTAGGCAATCATATTAACTTAAGTCCCCAGTTATTTTCCACCATTAATGGCTTCTAGCATGTGAATAAGAGTCAAAGGTCAAGAACGTTAGAACTCCCAAGTTAGTCCATACAGCCAGAGGCTCTCGCAAAGTAACCACAAGCTTGAGTCAGAGTAATCTTCTTTCCTTAGGGACTGTGATCAGTGGTGCAGGTGCAGAGAGTGAAGACTGTGCCTGTGATTGGGAGTTTGGATCTTGTGTTAGAAACTCTTGCAAAATCATCATTAATACAAGCAGGGAGAACACTGGAATTCCTTGGGTTAGTGCAAGTGCGTGGGCAGTTAGGGAACCAGTGTTCCAACTGTGACCAATGGTCTAGACCCTGAGCGAGTTGAGAAGGGCAAGTTGCATATAGCACCGCTTTGTGCTGTCAAATATAATGGCCATTAGTTGCTTCAGCACATCAATCAGTTGCTTTCCACTGCTTTTTATATTATGAAATATCACAAGTCTATTCTCTAGCTCTAGCTTGTTTTAGTCATTTTATCTTTCTCTAAAAATTGTTATTCCAATTGCAAAAATCAAACATTTTTGTGTAAGTGCAGCTTTCTTCTCCAAATTGCAATATATATTTCAGCTTGCCTGTAGGTGTTCTATATCATAGATCTCAATCACAGAATCGTTACAGTGCAGGAGGCAGCCATTCGGTCCATTGTGCCTGTACCAGCTCTCTGAATTGCAATTCAACTAATACTATTCCCCTGCCTTCTCCCCATAACCCTACACACTCTTCCTTTTCAGATAACACTCTAATCTGATATAAAAAAGGAACTCCTTCTGTGCTGGTTGTTTGAATTGTTTCCATAGTGTTGTGTACAGTTCGTCTTTTGTTACCAGTTTTCCACAAGTGTATTCGTCAAAGAGTTTGTCTCCAAGTCAATACAATTGTAGTTGTCTTAAAAGCACACTGGGGAACGTTTTGGTCTGGCATTTATTTGCACCAGCACTATTGCAACCTCTGGCCCAGCACTTGAAGAAATAAAATGGTTTGCGCCAAGAGAGGCCAAATGTCATTTTTGACTCCCTTACAATAGCAATGGTAAAAGGTCAGCCTTTGAGATTGAAAGAGGGCGGTGCAGTCAGGAGAGGTCCGATTTGATGTGAATTGCCCAGTTCTTGCCCAACAGTGCACAACACTTTTAACTCGGTCCAGACGTGGGTCAGCTTAATAAAGTAGCAGTAACATTTTGACTGAAATCAAAAATGGTCTCAACTCAACTGGTAAGACAGGGATGATGAATGACCTTTTCTAACTCCCAGATTTAGTGCTGAATTTTCCTGTTCGAGTCACGAGCCCGATGTCAGGCTGATTTCCAGGTCGTGAACACACACTTACACATGATCTTCCTGGAGAAGGCCTATTAAGAAGCGGCCTCTGGGAGCGCCGACCAATTCAGGATGGCATGGCTTCGTTTGTGTGTTTGTTTTAAACACCACAGGCGTGGGTCTGATTATCCTTAGTACCTTGGTTGACATCCAAGACAGTTGCACAAACTAAGAATTTTGGCACTCAAGTGATGAAAACAGTTTCTTTGTTTGTCACTGCCAACAGTGGCACTGTAAAAGTGGAATTCTGCCGAATAATGTCACAGTTAGTCATTTTTTCCCTTCCAGGCTCGTTTTTGATAGATTACCTGATCCAGCTGCCTTGAGCTATGGTGTTCACTTTCAGAGCTAATTTCAGTGATTGTCTATTGTTCATACTTTGCTATTGTTATTAGCTCAATCCTTGGAGCTGCACTCACCTGTTGCAGATGCAAAGTAAACAAACATTCAGCCTCACCTCAGTCAATGGTTCACTTGCCCCTTGTCTATATTTGTATCAACATGTTACGCTTTATTCTGGTGCTTGCTTTAGTATTGGGCAGTTAATTTAATGAGTGGTGAATGGTCACAAAATGGAGCAGCATTCATTTACGTCAGTCAATATACTTTCCTCATTTCATATATGCCACAGGTCATTCAACACCAGTTTGACAGTCCAGAGAGTCACAGATACTTGAGCACCACTTAACAGTTCAGTTTAGCTTTGTTGTGACCATCTCCCTAGGCAAATGTTAAAATGTTATATCTGATTGGGGAGCACATACAGTTAAAGCCCTTATTTCTCTCTTTTTAAAAAGAAGTGCCTTCTCTTCAGTTATGATTTATACATTAAAAAGTACATATGAAAACACAAGGAGGGATCATTCATTCATGCACTATGCTGGTGGTAACAACAATGTGCAAGCACCCTCATCAGAGGATTAAGGAGAAGGCCCACCACCATCTTCTCACTGCAACTAGGAATGGACAATAAATGGGGCCTTCCCAACATTGCTCTTATCCCAAGAACAAATTAAACAATTGATAATGAAATCTTTTTCACATCAGCGCAGGTCAATTCCAGCAGTTAATTTACGACACAGTCAGAATTCAGTGCCGCTGTTCAATTAACTGTTAAAATGCAAGCTAATATAGGTAATATAATACATTACTGGCAGTAAAAGGGACAACATGAAGTCAACATGGAGACAATTGCAACTACATTTTGCCAAGCTGGAGTAATTTATTTTCAAACATTAAGACACATCCTTAGAAATGCTCATATTGCTCAAAGCACCTAATGAAGGTCACACACAATGACAATAAGAACTAAAAAGTTAAGTTTCCCAAGCTTTATCGAACACAGGCGCATCAAAAAAAAAATCTGAAAAGACTGATGAGAAAAAGATGGAGCTTAATGCTCCAAAGGTCAAAAGAACATTGTCAAGGTGCTATGCCAAGAGCCCAATTTGGTTAGAGAAGAAGATTGCAGAATTATTCCTGAGGGTGAAATGCTTACCCCCAAAGTGCCATAGGTCTAGTAAATTACTTCCTCTATCTCTGTGCAATCTCCCTGTAAAAGTAATTAGAAAAGCACTGTGCATAAATGTGACTTAAGCACTATGCCAATAACAGTCTTTAATGTCTCCAAGGTCTTTTGTATAATATTGCAGTACTGAACACTGGAATTCTCTTCCTAATCCCATCTCCCCATCTACAAAGGCTTCTAACAGTCTATTTCTTTGGCCACCTCCTCTTGCTCGTCTCGCAAATCCAGTGATGAAAACAGGGCTTTGTACTGTTCCAGAATATATTCTTTTTAAATGTTCTGGGTTTCATTTTCTGGATTGGTTATGCCATTTAATTGGACAAATATATGAAGATGATCAGATTTCCGGCCATTGAGTGTCCTTTCCAGGTTTTTGATCAAGTTTTGTACTGGTGCAAAAGTGCTTGCCAGTCTGCAGTCCGTTATATTACAATTAGGCTCAAATGGAATTTGTAAAGCATTGACCCTTCTACCCACTGCTATAGAATGGGCATCCAGAGTTTCTTGGGTGGACGGTTTAGGGAAGTGCATTTAACAAACCTTTTAGCCTACTTTCAGGGCTTTCCTAGACCTTTTCTCCCTAAAGTTATTTGTTTCATTCCAGTTTCCAATTAGTTTACACTTGACTTTGTGCCTTCTGGCCCAGCCAATTTTGGATACACCCATTCCACCTTCCCTCATGTTGCAATGTTGTTCTGTGCTTGTCATGCTTCTATGGAGCAGCCCACCTCCCCCCTCATGTTCTAGCACGTTGATCTAGCCAGCACCAAACAGGGATTGGATTGCAGTACACTCCCATCACTTACTTGGTCACAGACTTTATGTTTTGGCTCCATATTTATTGTACCAATCATTGGGCAACAAAAATGTCTGCCACAACCCAAATGACCTTTGTTAAAGGTGAAAAATACAAGCAACCGTTTCAAGGGTTAACAACATTTCCTTTAATATCCCTCTAAATTTACTGGTGATTTCTCATGCCCTTCTGGTTCAAGGGTGGTTTTTGGGGTTGGAGGAGGTTATGAAAACAGGGAGAGATGAGACCATGAAAAGATTTAAATACGAGCAGAATCTTCACTTCGTGGCTTTGGGGGAATTAGGAGCCCACGTAAGCCATTAAGAACAGGGAGGATGGATAAATGAGACTTGCTGCTAGGCAGGATATGGGCAGCACAGCGGAACTTTATGGAAGGTGCGGGATAGAAGGCCAGCCAGCAGAGAATTGGAGTAGGTGATTCTGGAGGTGACAAAGCAAGGGTGAGCGTTTCAGCAGCAGATGAGCAGAAGTGGACAGCTTTAGGAGGTGAAATCAGGCAGTTTGTGTTGTTATGCTTCATGTTTTTGAAGGATTATGCTGGAGCATGTCTACTCAATCTTGCATGTATTTTACAAAGTAAAAAGATTACAGGCATGCAGTTCCTCACTCAAACCCTCACACAGTTTCAGTACGTGTCCCCTTATATATACACACAAGTAAGACCCTATTTAACACTCTCCACCAGCATCTGATTAAACCCAAGTAATGTGTGTGATGGAGGGTATAAGGGGGGTCAGAAACTCAGCTTGGGATGAAATATGACACCAAAGATATGAACAGTCTTGTTCAGCTCAGGACAGTGGGCAGGGAGTCTATGGCCTTGGTCTTTAGCGAGAGCAACTTGCAGCTTATATGAGACTGGATGGTGACACAGGCAATAGAGGGGTTGGAGAGGTAAACCTGGGAGGTGGGGGTGTCATCAGTGTACATGTGGAAGCTGACCCCATGTCTGCCAATGATGTCTCCATAGGACAGCATATAGATGCAGAAGAGCAGGGGAGGCTAGGAAAAATCCTTGGAGAACTCTGGGATATAACAGTGCAGTGATGGGGAGAGAAGCCATTGATAGATGCGTTAGGTATGACTGGATGGGTAAGAGTGGAGTAAAGCGAGCACAGTCCTAAAGAGCTGGAGAGCAAGAGGCAAGGCACTGGAGGAGAGTGAATGGTCGACCCTGTCAAAGGCAGCAGAGAGGACAAGGAGGGAACAATCCACCACAATGGCATTTTAGCTGTCAATGCAAGCCTCCCAAAATTATGCCTGCAGTCATCTATATGTGCACAGATTGTACAAATTACAGCTTCCAGAATTATTGTGCTCAAGCCTCATTTTAAATTGAGCAAATTCAAGTCTACTCCCTTCACTTTTACCCGTTACACCCCACTTCAGAGTTTGATCAGGTAAACTGCTCTGCAGCTCTTTCAGTGCTGTTCTATGTCCAACCTCTAGGAAGGTGCACAAGAGCAACTCAAAGTGGTGTGCCTCCTGATTTGCTACTCCTTCTCATTGGGAAACATAAAGTCATTGTTCACTGTTTCACTAAGAATGGCTCAGCCATTACATATCTTCTCACTTTCTCCTGTGGGAATTCCAGGGTGTGAGCTTATGCCCTGCAGCATTGTGGTACAGAGCCATGATACCAAGGTACTAATATGCCAAGTCTTATCTAATTAGAGCTCTTAAAAGCTGGTCAGCACAGGTGCAAGAGGGATTTACCACAGCCATTTTACTACAGTCTGACTGATTAGTACTCTGAAGAACTCCCTACTCAGACTCACACTAATAGCGTATCCAACCAGAGTTCCATTCTAAAAAAGGAAAGCTGGAATAACATCTGGATCAGTAGATTAAGCAGGTGATGCAACTAGCCTATTTTAGCTTTCTTTGCTTCAAAACAAAACCTTTCTAAACCGTAGGATAAAACCATGCTGCGCAATCACAATACATGCCCCAGCAGCTGAATTTACTCTGCAAAAATGGCTCCCACCACAGGTCTCATTATTTATTCAGTATGCAAGAGTCATTTATTGCCTCGTAAACTCTGCAAGCTCCAGTGTATTACTCTGAACTATCAGCCCATAGTGCAGTCTGCAGCTGGCTTCTTTAACTTCACTTCAAAAAAAAAATCAAAATGTTTAAAGTCAGCTCTAGTCTTCTACCTCTCGTCAGTGGGAATGGTGAAATCAATGAGCCTGGGGATATCTCCCAGGGTGGTATCAGAGCTGTCAATATTGATCCACCAGGAGATAGATTTGAACAGAAAGAGAGAGACAAAACCCCCTCCACTCAGTTTTATTTGCTTCCTCCAAATGACCTGACAGAAAACGAATAGAAAGTCACACTCTAGCAAATAGGAGTGAAGATTGGGATTTGCATTGGTGCTTCTTTTAAAAAAAAGTTCACCACTGGGAGTGCACTTACCAATCTCCTTCAAACTGACACTCCCAGTGAACAAGCCTTGCTCGAAATAACAGGATGCTGTTTCTATATTGGCACTTCTACTAAAAAAATGTCATTTTGATCACAGAGCAAGATCAAGGTATCGGAGATCAAGAAAACTATCATTTTTATGTGAAAGAAAAATGAGTTAGGGACCACCTTGAAGAAACACAATCATTGTCAAGGTAGAACGGATATGATCCCTGCTCCCAGCTTCGTTGTGAACCCTTAGAATACTTTGCTCATTCTACCCAGTAAAAGGGCATTTAAAAAAGGTTTTTAGGGACTCTGGAGAGTTTGATGTTAAAAGTTGTACTAATATATGAATGGAAATTCTAAAAACAAAATATATTTGTAAAAATCATATGTTCCATTTCAAATTTGGTAAAGTTCAGCTGCAAGTGCACCTGAAATGACCAGGAACATGAAATTGAGATTTAAAAAAAAATTCCAACCACCCTTTTCGGAATCTTTCAAATTGTCTGCGTTAAGCTACCTTCTCTATTAACCATATAAACCGTTGTTCTTTACTGAAATGAACGCAGCTTTCCAAGTGCATTTCATCCAAAACATGACTCGTGTATAATTTCAGTCAGTTTATTCCACTCTATAATCACGCACATGCTGTGTTTATTTTCTACTTGTTTGCGGTTTCTGTGTTGTCGCGGCGAGCCAAAAGCAGAATCTTCTAATTGTCAGAGACTCTTGAGCAGTAATCATTCCTTCCTTGAAAGCAAGTTTCAGAATTTCCCAGTTCGGGCAGTCCGTGGTCCAGCTCGGTGCAGGCTAATTGCTTCATTTGTTAAATTGCGGGGATGGGGTGTGGGGAAGGGAAAGTTTAAACCCTCAGCTCGAATCGGCCAAGTGATTTCTTCATGGAATAAGAACGAACAAGCAATGAGTAAAGCTGTTCCAGATCCACTAGTGGTTTGGCATTCAAAAACAGATAATTACAGTAGTGGAAGCTCTCCTTTGGATCCCACCAATGAAAACGGCAATGATGTGCCCAGAAATAATTGTGCATTGATCTTATTGCACTGTAGTTTTGTGCAGTTAATGTAAACTACAATTAAAATTCGGAAAACTCTGTACAAAAAGCATGGCTGAAAATATTTTGAAAGCCAAGCTCTATTGAAGGCACAAATGAAGATTTAACTTCTCAATGGTGCAGCAAGTGTTAATTATATAATGGCTGTGCACAGGAGCTGAACTCTGATGCAGCAGTGGGCACAGTAAACATGGGAGGTGGGAATTTCATCAGGAACTCTTCCGAGCAAGTGGTGTAACTTCGCTGGGAGAACAGCGGAAACCCTGGGGTTACTAATGGGGTTTCTGCCAGTCTCCTGAAGTTATGGCGACCGAGGATGTCTCAGCTTCCCAGCACAGGCTGCAGAGATGGCTGACTTTGGCTCAGGAGACGTCAGACTCAAATTAGATGGATACTCTTCTGAAAAGAGGGTAACTTGAGCAACAACAGACCTCCGACCAGGCGAGTGTCTGAAAATGTGCATTTACTGACGGGAGTAACGCAGAAGTGCCCACTTCTCGTTTGCAGCAACATCACCTTCATCATGACAGGCAACAATGGAGCAGCTGGCAGCTTTATTAGAACTCATGACACTTCCTCACTGCAGAAGTCACCCAGGACCAGGAGGTGCCTCCTCCATCACAAAAGCACAGAGGAGGCAGTAGGTGACAGGGCAGACTATATCTCGCTTACTGGTTTTCAGACACTTAGAACTGGGTTACAGGCAGCTGTGTTTCAGGGATTTCAAGATCCGATATTCCACTACTCACTGGAGGAACAGATCCAGGGCCAAGTACAATGGTGCCAGCTCGGGTCCATCTGCACGAGTGCCACGTTTCCTACCCCAGCAGCACAAGCTAGGCATCTGGTCTTTCATTCCAAACACCATTCATGTAGGATGAGAAAGGAGGTTGTCCAAGCAGAATCTCGTGACAGTGAGAGACCACTTTGCACATAGTAAGGTGCTACAAAACAGCACTGCATTAAATAACCAGTCATTCTTGTTGGCTCAGAAACCGAGAAAAATGGTACCTTTTATGTCCAACTGAATAGACAGATGGAGCGACAGTTTACACTCTCATCCATAAGACAGCACATCCATCAATACTATACTCCACGGGTCAGCCTAGATGAGGTGCTCAAGTCCTGGAGTAGAGCTCAAACACACAACTTTCTGACTCCAACAACAATGATACCACAAGCCAAGCTGACACAGTGAGTGAGCTTTTGGCCAAGATTTTATCCAGGCAACGGGGCGGGGGGGGTGGGGGAGGTGGGCGGTGGTGCTGGACCTCTGGCCAAAGCCCTCTGAACTCTGCACCGTCCCTTCTGTGGAAGGCCCGCTGAATCGTGCCAATTAGGCATTTAAGTGGACAGCAGCGAGCCTTCCACGGGATCAAGGACCCTGGGCGATGGAAGTCCCACCCTCTGAGAGCTGCTGGCTAATCAGAGGCTGTCTGCTCTTTAACTGAGCAGAGTCACCGCAGAGACGGTGGCTGCTGCTGGTGGAGCACCCACCCAAGGCCTCAGAGAGGCACTGAACCCAGGCTACAGGCAGGTCAGAGCAGCATGGCTCTCAGCGGGCCCTGCCTTCCTGACACCAGGTCCCTCGATCATGCACTGTGCTTTTAACGAGCGACCCCCCCCCCAACCCCCTTCCCCTGGAGTTGGCAAGCAACTGGCAGGGTTTCTCTTGCTATGCTTCCCGGGCGGCTACAGGCCCACTCGCAGCTTGGCTAATTATGGTGGCGGTGGGATGAAGTCCTCAATTGGGCATTAGTTGCCCATTTAAGGGCCTCAATTGGCAGCGGAACGGGAAGGCTGTTCACAGGCCTTTCCGCCCTGGGCTTAATTTCGGCAGAGGCAGGAAGGTGGCGGGGTCCCTCCCCGCCACCATCCCACCCGATTATACGCCTTTCCCAGCTCCAAACCCAACATGGGGAGAACATAAAATTCCCCCAATTATTTTAGAAGCATTTGACTATTATTGCAGCAGCTTATTCGGGAGCAGAGAGTGCGAGCGAGTGAGCAGCTGGGAAGGTCAATTTCAGCTTAAACTTAATTCCCTTTTGTTTTCGGTGGACCAAGGGGCTGCTGGGTAAGTAAAACCCTATATATTTGGGCCTTTTCTGAACCCGAGAACCTACACGGGTAGTGTCTCCCACCCGCCCTCCTCCTCTATCCAAAAAAAAAGGACTCGGTGGTGTTTAGATAAGGCAAGGCTTTTTCTACTTTTTTTTTATCATGTGATTGGTAAAAACTTTTCGTTCCTTTTTCATTTTTTCTAAGTTTCAGACTAAGTTAAGCTTAAGATTAAAAATGGCAGGAGATCTCAGACCCGTGTTATGCTCCTCTTGCTCAATGTGGCAGCTCAGGGACACGGCTGATGTCCCTGACTCCTTCACGTGCAGGAAGTGTGTCCAGCTGCAGCTCTTGTTAGACCGCATGACGGCTCTGGAGCTGCGGATGGACTCACTTTGGAGCAAACGCGATGCTGAGGAGGTCGTGGATAGCACGTTTAGCGAATTGGTCACACCGCAGATTAGGATTGCTGAGGGAGAAAGGGAATGGGTGACCAAAAGGCAGAGAAAGAGCAGGAAGGCAGCGCAGGTGTCCCCTGCGGTCATCTCCCTCCACAACAGGTATACCGTTTTGGATACTGTTGAGGGAGATGGCTCACCAGGGGAAGGCAGCAGTAGCCAGGTTCATGGCACCGTGGCTGGCTCTGCTGTTCAGAAGGGCGGCAAAAAGAGTGGAAGGGCTATAGTCATCGGGGATTCGATTGTAAGGGGAGTAGATAGGTGGTTCTGTGGTCGAAAACGAGACTCCCGAATGGTATGTTGCCTCCCAGGTGCACGGATCAGGGATGTCTCAGATCGGCTGCAGAACATTCTGAAGGGGGAGGGTGAACAGCCAGTTGTTGTTGTGCACATAGGCACCAATGATATAGGTAAAAAATGGGATGAGGTCCTACAAGCAGAATTTAGGGAGTTAGGAGCCAAGTTAAAAAGTAGGACCTCAGAGGTAGTAATCTCAGGATTGCTACCAGTGCCACGTGATAGTCAGAGTAGAAATGAAAGAATAGTCAGGATGAATGTGTGGCTTGAGAGATGTGCAGGAGGGAGGGGTTCAGATTTTTGGGACATTGGGACCGGTTCTGGGCAAGGTGGGACTGTTACAAATTGGACGGTCTACACCTGGGCCGGACTGGAACCAATGTCCTTGGGGGTGCTTTTGCTAACGCTGTTGGGGAGGGTTTAAACTAATGTGGCAGGGGGTTGGGAACCAAATGAGGAGGTCAGTGGAGAGTAAGGAGGTAGTAACTAAAGCCTGTAAGGAACTAGATAATGAAGTCAGCGTGACTAAGGGAAAGAGTAGGCAGGGAGCAGATGATGAAAGCAAAGGGACTGGTGGTCTGAGGTGCATTTGTTTTAATGCAAGAAGTGTAGTAGGTAAGGCAGATGAACTTAGGGCTTGGATTAGTACCTGGGAGTATGATGTTATTGCTATTACTGAGACTTGGTTGAGGGAAGGGCATGATTGGCAACTAAATATCCCAGGATATCGATGCTTCAGGCGGGATAGAGAGGGAGGTAAAAGGGGTGGAGGAGTTGCATTACTGGTCAAAGAGGATATCACAGCTGTGCTGAAGGAAGGCACTATGGAGGGCTCGAGCTGTGAGGCAATATGGGCAGAACTCAGAAATAGGAAGGGTGCAGTAGCAATGTTGGGGCTGTACTACAGGCCTCCCAACAGCGAGCGTGAGATAGAGGTACAAATATGTAAACAGATTATGGAAAGATGTAGGAGCAACAGGGTGGTGGTGATAGGAGATTTTAATTTTCCCAACATTGACTGGGATTCACTTAGTGTTAGAGGTCTAGATGGAGCAGAATTTGTAAGGAGCATCCAGGAGGGTTTTCTAGAGCAGTATGTAAATAGTCCAACTCGGGAAGGGGCCATACTGGACCTGGTGTTGGGGAATGAGCCCGATCAGGTGGTTGAAGTTTCAGTAGGGGACTACTTTGGGAATAGTGATCACAATTCCGTAAGTTTTAGAATACTCATGGACAAAGACGAGAGTGGTCCTAAAGGAAGAGTGCTAAATTGGGGGAAGGCCAACTATACCAAAATTCGGCAGGAGCTGGGGAATGTAGATTGGGAGCAGCTGTTTGAAGGTAAATCCACATTTGATATGTGGGAGGCTTTTAAAGAGAGGTTGATTAGCGTGCAGGAGAGACATGTTCCTGTGAAAATGAGGGATAGAAATGGCAAGATTAGGGAACCATGGATGACAGGTGAAATTGTGAGACTAGCTAAGAGGAAAAAGGAAGCATACATAAGGTCTAGGCGGCTGAAGAAAGACGACGCTTTGGAAGAATATCGGGAATGTAGGACCAATCTGAAACGAGGAATTAAGAGGGCTAAAAGGGGTCATGAAATATCTTCAGCAAACAGGGTTAAGGAAAATCCCAAAGCCTTTTATTCATATATAAGGAGCAAGAGGGTAACTAGAGAAAGGATTGGCCCACTCAAGGACAAAGGAGGAAAGTTATGCGTGGAGTCAGAGAAAATGGGTGAGATTCTAAACGAGTACTTTGCATCGGTATTCACCGAGGAGAGGGACATGACGGATGTTGAGGTTAGGGACAGATGTTTACTCCAGGTCAAGTCGGCATAAGGAGGGAGGAAGTGTTGGGTATTCTAAAAGGCATTAAGGTGGACAAGTCCCCAGGTCCGGATGGGATCTATCCCAGGTTACTGAGGGAAGCGAGAGAGGAAATAGCTGGGGCCTTAACAGATATCTTTGCAGCATCCTTAAACACGGGTGAGGTCCCGGAGGACTGGAGAATTGCTAATGTTGTCCCCTTGTTTAAGAAGGGGAGCAGGGATAATCCAGGTAATTATAGACCGGTGAGCCTGACGTCAGTGGTAGGGAAGCTGCTGGAGAAGATACTGAGGGATAGGATCTATTCCCATTTGGAAGAAAATGGGCTTATCAGTGATAGGCAACATGGTTTTGTGCAGGGAAGGTCATGTCTTACCAACTTAATAGAATTCTTTGAGGAAGTGACAAAGTTGATTGATGAGGGAAGGGCTGTAGATGTCATATCAATGGACTTCAGTAAGGCGTTTGATAAGGTTCCCCATGGTAGGCTGATGGAGAAAGTGAAGTCGCATGGGATCCAGGGTGTACTAGCTAGATGGATAAAGAACTGGCTGGGCAACAGGAGACAGAGAGTAGCAGTGGAAGGGAGTTTCTCAAAATGGAGACGTGTGACCAGTGGTGTTCCACAGGGATCCGTGCTGGGACCACTGTTGTTTGTGATATACATAAATGATTTGGAGGAAAGTATAGGTGGTCTGATTAGCAAGTTTGCAGACGACACTAAGATTGGTGGAGTAGCAGATAGTGAAGGGGACTGTCAGAGAATACAGCAGAATATAGATAGATTGGAGAGTTGGGCAGAGAAATGGCAGATGGAGTTCAATCAGGGTAAATGCGAGGTGATGCATTTTGGAAGATCCAATTCAAGAGTGAACTATACAGTAAATGGAAAAGTCCTGGGGAAAATTGATGTACAGAGAGATTTGGGTGTTCAAGTCCATTGTTCCCTGAAGGTGGCAACGCAGGTAAATAGAGTGGTCAAGAAGGCATACGGCATGCTTTCCTTCATCGGACGGGGTATATAGTACAAGAGTTGGCAGGTCATGTTACAGTTGTATAGGACTTTGGTTCGGCCACATTTCGAATACTGCGTGCAGTTCTGGTCGCCACATTACCAAAAGGATGTGGATGCTTTGGAAAGGGTGCAGAGGAGGTTCACCAGGATGTTGCCTGGTATGGAGGGCACTAGCTATGAAGAGAGGTTGAGTAGATTAGGACTATTTTCATTAGAAAGGCGGAGGTTGAGGGGGGACCTGATTGAGGTGTACAAAATCATGAGAGGTATAGACAGGGTGGATAGCAAGAAGCTTTTTCCCAGAGTGGGGGATTCAAATACTAGGGGTCACGAGTTCAAACTGAGAGGGGAAAAGTTTAGGGGGGATATGCGTGGAAAGTTCTTTACGCAGAGGGTGGTGGGTGCCTGGAACGCGTTGCCAGCGGAGGTGGTAGATGCGAACACGATAGCGTCTTTTAAGATGTATCTAGACAGATACATGAATGGGCAGGAAGCAAAGAGATACAGACCCTTAGAAAATAGGCGACATGTTTAGGTAGAGGATCTGGATCGGCGCAGGCTTGGAGGGCCGAAGGGCCTGTTCCTGTGCTGTAATTTTCTTTGTTCTTTGTATTGTTCTGCTACTGTGGTGGATCTGTGAAGCCGCAAAGAGAACTAAACAAAGCTTTAGGTCATATCAGAGTTTAATTACTGGAGAGAACACTGCAAGGTGAGCACAGAGTTTAGATTTGCTTCAGACTGCAAGCCAGGACTCAGGTCTGTATTGCTGTGTGGAATTTACACACATGAATATCATGTTAACCCTTACTACTAAATTCCACAATTCTGAATACCAAGTGTCATCTGATTGGTGGTCCCAATCTCATTTGTAACCATCAAACTCTCATTTAATACAATAATATATTTGGGGAAAAATTGGATAAGGTCTGTAAATGAGCGCAGAGATTATGGCGCGTGACAAACCAGTGCCCATTCATTGCGATGCAGGCAATGTGCTGCCTGCTCATTTACATGATAAAAGCATGGAGTCAGTGCTAAACAGAATGTTGAGTGCAGCACCAATTAAAGCTTGGCACTAAATAAAACCAGCTTGCACCTCTTCAAAGGGGAAGTGCATTGTGGCTGCAGCAGGTGCTGGAATTGGCTGAGGAAGAGAGAGCATGCTCCAAGGTTCTCTGACATATCACTGGAGGCCTTTGTGCAAGTAGGAGAGAGGTTCTCTATCCACAGGGGATCAGGAGGCCTTGCAGACAGCGGGAGCAGATAACTGTCACGGTCAATACCAGCAGTGCAGCCCTGAGGACCTGGATGCAGTGCCACAAGATGTTCAATGGTGGTTAAGGTCAGTGAGTGTATCTTTAATGCCCTATATGTACAAATGAACCATTAGCCTCCCACACCGCTTAATTCACCATCCCCCTTCACTCATATATCAGCAATCCCAATCAACTAGGACTCATGCTTCACATTTGTGGGATGAGGAGGAAGGGGGATGTGAGGAGGGTTAGGTAGGATAATATTTGTCAGTTCCGAAGAAGGGTCACTGACCCGAAACGTTAACTCTGCTTCTCTTTCCACAGATGCTGCCAGACCTGCTGAGTGAATCCAGCATTTCTTGTTTTTGTCTCATGCTTCACATTCATAGCTTCACCTCACC